>NC_089265.1:6635062-6936656 GCF_963930625.1 Muntiacus reevesi | reverse complement strand
TTTTTCTACCTTGTTGCTTTCTCTTTGGGTAGAATGCTCATGTTTTTATGTCTTATAGCTTATCAGGCTGGCTGCTGGAAACCTCTCTTTGGTTTTGCAGAAGGTGGTGGTATAGCTTGTGTTTATGGTTTCTGCCTGCCCACAAACTATGGTCTATTTTCTGAGCACACCCCCATTCATGGTTTTTGCATTTTCATATGTGTGTGCAGGTAAAAGCATACACTAAAGAGAAAAATGCATGTACTCTTCTAAACAAAAGAATCGGCAGATAAAGAGTTTTTAGAAGAAGGAAAAGGTAAAATTAAGATTTGTAGTTTTCCCAATTAGATAGTTCAAAATTATTTGCAATAAATGCCCAAGGAATGTCTCAAGCAGACAAAACAGTGACCTTGATATGACATGATTCCCATCAGAGATTTAAAATGGCTCTGTGTTTAATTCTAGGAACTACAAAAGGAAACATTAACCACAGCCAATGTTTTCTCTTTTTTAAGAAACCAATCCCAACTGCTAAGCTAAACCAACAGTGAGGATTAAGGCTAGCTCACAGGAATTTTGAGCTAAATCCTAAAAGATGATGCTGTGAAAGTGCTGCACTCAATATGCCAGCAAACTTGGAAAACTCAGCAGTGGCCAAAGGACTGGAAAAGGTCAGTTTTCATTCCAATCCCAAAGAGAGGCAATGTCAAAGAATGCTCAACCTACTGCACAATTGCACTCATCTCACACACTATCAAAGTAATGCTTAAAATTCTCCAGGCTAGGCTTCAACAGTACATGAACTGAGAACTTCCAGATGTTTCCAGGATTTAGAAAAGGCAGAGGAACCAGAGAGCAAATTGCCAACATCCGCTGGATCATCAAGAAAGCAAGAGAGTTCCAGAAAAGCATCTATTTCTGCTTTATTGACTATACCAAAGCTTTGACTGTATAGATCACAACAAACTGTGGAAAATTCTTAAAGAGATAGGAGTATCAGACCATCTGACCTGCCTCCTGAGAAATCTATATGTAGGTCAAGAAGCAACAGTTAGAACCAGATCTGGAACAATGGACTGGTTCCAGATTGGAAGAGGAGTATGTCAAGGCTGTATATCATCACCCTGCTTATCTAACTTACATGCAGAGTACATCATGTGAAATGCTGGGCTGGATGAAGCACAAGCTGGAATCAAGATTGCAGGGAGAGATAACAGTAACCTCAGATACGCAGATGAGACCACCCGAGTGGCAGAAAGCGAAGAGAAACTAAAGAGTTTCTTGATGAAAGTGAAAGAGGAGAGTGAAAAATCTGGCTTAAAACTCAGCATTCAAAAAACTAAGATCACCGCTTCTGGTCCCATCATGTCGTAGCAAATAGATGGGGAAACATTGTAAACAGTGAGAGGCTTTATTTTCTTGGGCTCCAGAATCACTGGGGATGGTGACTGCAGTCATGAAATTAAAAGCCGCTTGCTCCTTGAAAGAAAAGCTATGACAAACCTAGACAGCATATTTAAAAGCAGAGATGTTACTTTGCTGACCATGGTCTGTCTAGCCAAAGCTATGGTTTTTCCAGTAGTCATGTATGGATGTGAGACTTAAACCATAAAGAAAGTTGAGTGCCGAAGAATTGATGCTTTTGAACTGTGGTGTTGGAGAAGACTCGTGAGAGTCCCTTGGACTGCAAGGAGATCCAACCAGTCCATCCTAAAGGAAATCAGCCCTGAATATTATTTGGAAGGACTGATGCTGAAGCTCAAACTCCAATACTTTGGGCACCTGATGTGAAGAACAGACTCGGAAAAGACCCTAATGCTGGGAAAGATTGAAGGCAGGAAGAGAAGGGGCCGACAGAGGATGAGATGGTTGGATGGCATCACCGACTCGATGGACATGAGTTTGAGCAAGCTCTGGGAATTGGTAATGGACAGAGAAGCCTGGCATGCTGCAGTCCATGGAATCACAAAGAGTCAAACAGGACTGAGAGACTGAACTGAACACAGGAATTGAGCTCCAAGTACCAGACAGGCCTGTAGGTGTCAGGGCGACACCTTTGACAGTGATAAGCCAGGGAGTAACATGGCTGTACCCTGGCAGCTCATGTCATTTATGCTTTCAGCAACTTAAAGAAGCTTCCTTCTATTTCTGTCTGATTAATGGTTTTGTTAAAGGAACATATGCTGAGTTCTGTCAGTTGCTATTTCAATATACTTTGAGATGATCAGAGATTTCTCTCCTTTAAAAGCTTGACATTCATTCCTCAATAGTTGCCTTAATAAACTGCAGTCATCTTGTGTTTTGAGGACAAACTCTTTCTTGGTCATAACACACTGGGCTTTCGATACAGTAACTGAGTGGCTCACTTTGCTAAAGTTTATCTAGGAGTTTTGCCCTTGTTTTAATATCCAAATGAATCATTCCTTTCTTCTTTGTGTGCTTATCCTTTGGGATTTTTCCTCTCCCTAATTTTTGAAATTCTGTTAAAATACACATAGCATAAAACATACCATCTTAACCATTTTTATGCATACAGTTCAGTGGTATTGAATCCATTTATATTGTTGTGAAGACATCTCCATAACTCTTTTCATTGTGTAAATTTGAAATAAAGGTGAAACTATAACTCCTAAAGAATAACTCCTCTTCTTCCCTACCTACCCCCAGTCCTGGCGATTACATTATACATTCTGTCTTTATGATTTGACTATTCTAAGTAACTCATATAATATAGGTATATAAAATATATCTCCTTTTGTTAACACTATGTAAAAAAGGTTTTGTTTTTCACTTGGCTCATTCTTTATGATGTTATATAATTCAGTGTAGCAAGATACTATTTCTAGTAGAATATTATGCTCCTCTTCTTAAAATTTCCTGTGTATAAGAATCAACAAAGTCATTATTTAAATATTTATTTATTTTATTTATTTGGCTGTGCCACATGTTGGTTGCAGTATGCTGGGTTTTCAGTTGTAGCATATGGGATCTATTTCCCTGAAACAGATACTGTACCCCCTGCATTTGGGAGCTCAGAGTCTTAGCCACTGGATCACCAAGGAAGTCCCAACAAAGTCAATATTAAATATGAAAAAATATATTCTGCAAATGTAATCACTATGCAGGAACTTCAATTTAGTTTCAGTTATGTTTTCTCTTCTCAACTTTACTTAATCTAAATAAAAAACAAAGTTTCCACTTAATATAAATAAATAATATGTGATTTTCATTTTCTTAATTTTCTGCCAATAGAACAAGAGCTTGAAATTTAGGAATGTTGTAATTTTAATTACTTTTACATTCTACATTATTTAATTTGAGTTTTTACCTAACATTATACTTACATCATAAATGTTTTAAAACCATTCTTCCATGTGGGTACTACTATTTAATCTTCTCTGCCTGTCTTGTAAGGGTTTGGGACTTGACAATGTATGTCTATAGCAGATACTCCTTGCTAGCTATTAAAAAAATTGACATTGAATTTTGCTTGGGGCTCATAATTAGATCATACATCCTACTCTTCTGCAGCTTGGCAAGGCCATGCCACTGAGATCCAGTCAGGACGTGAGAACAGAAGTGATGGGTATTCCTTCCAGGGCTGGACCATAAGAAGCTTCTGTGTACATTCCTGCATGTTCTTTGTCCCTTCACATTTAGTGGGGTAAAGATGACCTCTGTTGCAGTGGAAGCCACATATTGAAGATGATAAAGTCTCTGTCAGCCAGGTTGTGGAATGACCACAAGCAGGTAGACTTTGACCACCAGAAACGCCTTTCTTTCCTAGACTGTGAAGTAGGCTTTTGGGCACTGGTGAAATTTTGCAGCATGTTTATCATTCTGTGTTACTATAACTGGTGTTACCAATCAATGCCTGGATTCGTTGTTTGAGGTGAGACAAAAGGGGACAGTGAATGAAACAGATGATTTAAAAATAAGGCACCCTTTACTATTGTTGCCTTCATACTTACTATGAGAGGGGTAAAAACTTGGCTCTAAAGTGATTAGCAATGATGAGTCTAGGTAATTCTGGCTAGTAACTAAACCATAATATAAGAAAATAATTGCAAGCAGTTTCAAGGATGAAGTATGATTCTATAGGAATTTCTTTTGCCATTCAACCTAAAGAAGTAATTATGCGAAAGTGTTTCCCAAAACCTTTAGGACAATAGTCTTATAGTGTTTCAAAGACTATTTTAATAATCCCCAATATATGGTGGTTCTTCCCAGGTGGTGCTAGTGGTAAAGAACCTGCCTGCCAATGCAGGAGACATAAGAGACGCAGGTTTGATCCCTGGTTTGGGAAGATCTCCTGGAGGAGGGCATGGCATCGCACTCCAGTGTTCTTGGCTGGAGAATCTCATGGACAGAGGAGCCTAGTGGGCTACAGCAAACAGTTGCAAACAGTCAGACACGACTGAAGGGATTTAGCATGCATGCATGCATACACATATATGGTGATGTCCTGATACTGGAGCTCTTGGAGCATGCTAGTACTTTGTATATGTGGAAGAAATTTATAGAGCTTAGTGTTTGAGGATGGTAGTAGAAATAGGTGTTTTCAAAAATTGGCATAGATAATTTTTTGATTGTCAGAGACATGTAGCAGTTAAAGTTAGAATGTTTCTCGTCTTCAGAATGAATGTTAAGGAGGCCAACATGACATTCCACAGTGATGGAATCCTGAAACAGATAGAGCATAGGTATGACAATCAGTTTCATACCTCTAAGATCAAGGCAAAGGTTTTAAACATTTAAAATCAATGTAAGTCAATCCCTATTATTTTTATATCCTGAGAACAGAAACTTTTTACCTTAGTCAAAGATTACACCTGGCAGGCTGCACCTGCCTTTAACAGTCTGGTTCATGCACTAAGGGTTGATTTTGTTTCATAGAAAACCACCATTACAATTTCTTTTTCTTCTTGCAAGATTAAAAAAAAATAGTCAAGCACTATATTGTTGTTGTTGTTTAGTCACTAAGTCATGTCTAGCTCTTTTGCAACCCCATGGACTGTAGCCTCCCCAGGTTTCTCTGTCCACGGGATTTTCCAGGCAAGAATACTGGAGTGGGTAGCCATTTCCTTCTCCAGGGGATCTTCCCCAGCCAGGGATTGAATCCGTGACTCCTGCATTAGCAGGCAGATTCTTTACCACTGAGCCGCCAGGGAAGCCCCAAGCACTATATACAGATACACAAAGGCCTACACCAAGTAACAAATGAAAAATATAACTCGAAGTCATGTATGCACCCTGACAGTAAGTACAGTGGTGTATTCTACTCAGCAGGAAGTTAGAGGGCTTACAAACGGGTGATGTCAGTGGTTTTCAAGGAACACTCTTAATCAGACCTTTAGAAGGCCCTGGAAACCTCTATTTTTACCTGGAGCCCCAGGTGATTGTAGGTTTTGATCAAAAGTGGTTAGGGAAGCCATTTTAATCTTCACTGTATGTTAGATTACATATATAATAAAATTAAATTACAAATCATGTAGTTGAACAATAAGTAATTTTCTTATATAAACTGTTTATTGATACTTAAACACAATATGGTTTTTAAAATGAGATGATGTGTGATAGTTGTATTCTTAAAGTTGAAAGTGAAAGTCATGTCCAACTCTTTGTGACCCCATGGGCTTCTTGAGGAAGTCCATGGAATTCTCCAGGCCAGAATACTGGAGGGGATAGCCTTTCCCTTCTCCAGGGGATCTTCCCAACCCAGGGATCAAACCTAGGTCTCCCCCATTGCCAGTGGATTCATTATCAGCTGAGCCACGAGGGAAGCTCAGGAATACTGGAGTGGGTAGCCTATCCCTTCTCCAGCAGTTCTTCCCGACCCAGGAATTGAACCTGGATCTCCTGCATTGCAGGTGGATTCTCTATCAACTGAGCTATCAGGGAAGTCCATCTTAAGGTTGAGGATGCTAATAAAAAAGCTATACAGCAAAGAAACATTGACAGCAAATCCAAGTACAAATGATGTTCCTCTGAACTCCATGTTTCATCTAGCATCAAAGCCCACCGATCTTTTAGTACCTCTCTTGTACGTTATTCTGTGTCCACATTCTCTGCATCTGATTTTATCACTGCATTTTATTTTCTGTGACATATTTTCTACAGAGAGGGCTCTTTACCCGGCACTAGTGGTAAAAGAATCTGCCTGCCAGTGCAGAAGACCCGAGTTCGATCCCTAGGTTGGGAAGATCCCCTGGAGAAGGGAATAGCAACCCTCTTCAGTATTCTGGCCTCAAGAATCCCATGGCCAGAGGAGTCTGGTGGGCTACAGTCCATGGGGTTGCAAAGAGTCTGACATGACTGAGAGATTGAGCACATATTCTCCTCCAAACAAAAATCCTTCTTTTTTAATGTCAATAGGTTAGTTGCTGAGGAAACTGGCATAACATTATTTAGTTTCCTTTAGTCTCATTGTTTCTGATGTTCTATACTAAATTATCACTATCAATTCTTTGTGCTTTCTAAAGACTGACTACCTTTCTATATACACAAAACAAAGTCACTTTTTAATGTATTTGGTTATAGGAGAGTATATTTAAGTTGAAATAGACATTTGCATTGTGACAATTCTTTTTTTTCTTTTTTCTCTTGATGTTGAATTATTTTGACTGCTTTAAAAGGGCATATAGCTGTAGCTGTCTTCATTTCTGCTATGTCAAAATCATCATTGTCAGGGTTAGACAGATCACCAGTGCACTTTATGTGTTGGAATGGTTTGTTCTCCAGATTTGGTACATTGCGGAACACAGACTTGGAGTTCTAATTCTGATAAAAATTATATGCTATGTCCAAACCCCAAAAGGACAAAATGTGATTTGGAGTCTGGTAACATGCTGAATGGAGAAGGCAATGGCACCCCACTGCAGTACTCTTGCCTGGAAAATCCCATGGATGGAGGAGCCTGGTAGGCTGCAGTCCATGGGGCCTCGAAGAGTTGGACATGGCTGAGCGACTCCACTTTCACTTTTCACTTTTATGCATTGGAGAAGGAAATGGCAGCCCACTCCAGTGTTCTTGCCTGGAGAATCCCAGGGATGGGGTCACACAGAGTCGGACACGACTGAAGTGACTTAGCAGTAGCAGTAGCAGCCACATGCTGAAAGGGGGCTTCCCAGGTGGAGTTAGTGTTAAAGAACCCACCTGCCAATGCAGGAAGCATAGTGAGACATGGGTCCCATCCCTGGGTGGGGACGATCCCCTGGAGAAGGGCATGGCAACCCATTCCAGTATTCTTGCCTGGGAAATCTCATGGACAGAGAAGCCTGGCAGGGTGAAGTCCATAGGGTTGCAAAGAGTCAAACACCACTGAAGCAACTTAGCACACATGCAACATGCTGAAAAAGAGCATTCATATATTTATATTTGATATCAAACACCCAAAGATGGATTTTGATATAAAATTTAGCAAAATTGAAATAAAAATGTGACATTTAATATTAAATGATTAACAACTTTATTCTTTAAAATCAGGTAGGTGGTAGTCTCCAGTTAAGTTGATACTTTTGATGTTTGAAATTGCCTTTTGACATATGTCACATTTATATAATCTAATTCCCTTTTACAGGAAATAGAATGTTAAGCAATGTTAAGAGCTTTAGCTGTCAGAAAAAAATTGCATTATGTTACTTGTATCTCTGGGAATAAAAGAAGATGTGGGAATAATAAATCAAGAATATTCCTGTAACTGAATTATAAAAATGTGATAAAGTAAATGAATTTTTAAGGTAATCTTTATATTTAAAAAATATATTGATATATTATTATCTTAAAAAAATCATGTTGGTTTACTCTTGGGGAGTTTATTCTTTTTGATGTGATGGTAAATGTGATTGTTTCCTTAATTTCTCTTTCTGATCTTTCATGGTTAGTGTATAGAAATGTAACAGATTTCTGTGTATTAATTTCATATCCTGCAACTTTAATGACTTCATCAATGAGCTCTAGTGGTTTTCTGGTAGCATCTTCAGGACTTTCTATGTATAGCATTATACATACAAAAACAGTGAGAGGTTTTCTTCTTTTCTAGTTTGAATTCCTTTTATTTCTTTCTTCTCTGATTTCTGTAGCTAGGACTTCCAAAAATACGTTGAATAAAATTGGTGAGAATGGACATCCTTGTCTTGTTCCTGATCTTAGAAGAAATGCTTTCAGCTTTCTACTGTTGAGTATGATGTCAGCTGTGAGTTTGTTGTATATGGCCTTTATTATATTGAGGTATGTTCCCTCTATGCTCACTTTCTGGAGAGTTTTATCAAAATGACTATACTACCCAAGGCAGTCTTCAGCTTCAATGCAATCCCTATCAAATTACCAATGGCATTTTTCATAGAACTGAAACAAAAAAATTTAAAAAAAATTGCGTAGAAACACTGAAAGGACCCCAAATAGCCAGTTCATTCTTCAGAAAGAAAAACAGAGTGAGGGGAATCAGACTCCATGTCGTGAAACTATACCACAACGCTGCCGTAACGGTACCAGCACCAAGACAGAAACAGGTCAATGGACAGGATTCAAAGTCCAGAAATAAGCCCACACACTATGGTCACTTAATTTATGACAAAAGAGACAAGAATATACAATGGGGAAATGACAGCCTCTTCAATAAGTGGTGCTGGGAAAACTGGACAGCTACATGTAAAATAATTAAATTAGGACATTCTCTAACACCACACTCAAAATAAACTCAATAAACACCTAAATGTAAGACTAGACACTGTAAAACTCTTAGAGGAAAACAAGCAGAACACTCTTTGGCATAAATTGTGCAATATCTTTTTGGATCTGTCTCCTAGGGTGATGGAAATAAAGTTTTTGAGTCTGTCTCCCTAGATTGATGGAAATAAAAACAAAGATAAATGGGACCTATTTAAACTTAAAAAGTTTTGCACAGCAAAGGAAACCATAAACAAAATGAAAAGACAACCTATGGAATGGGAGAAAATATTTGCAAAATATGTGACTGACAAGATATTAATCTCCAAAATATACAAACAGCTCATGCTGCTGGGTATCCAAGAAGCAACACAATAAAAAAAAGCAAAAAGATGTAAATAGACATTTCTCCAAAGAAAGCAGTCAGACGACAAAAGGTACATGAAAAGGTGTTCAACATCTGTGAATTATTAGAGAAATACAGATCAACACTAAAATGAGGTATCATCTCACTCTGGTCAGAATTGCCATCATTGAAAAGTCTAGAAGTAATAAATGCTGGAGAGAGTGTAGAGAAAAAGGAACCCTGCTGTACACTCTTGGTGGGAATGTAAATTAGTACAGCCACTATGGAGAAGAATATGGACATTCTTTAAAAAACTAAAAACACATTGCCTTATGATCCTGCAATCCCATCCTGGACATATATCCAGAAAAGATACCTCAGTGTCCAGAGCAGCGCTACTTACAGCAGCCAAAACATGGAAGCAACTCAGATGTCCACTGATAGTTAAATGGATAAGTGAATCTGTGGCATATTTACACAATGGAATATTACCCGGCCATAAAAGAATGAAATAATGCCATTTGCAGCAATGCGAGTGGACCTACAGATTATCATACTGACAAACCACAGGTGCATATCATGTGATATCACTTGGGCTCACACTCACTCGGTTGTGTCTGACTCTTTATGATCCCATGGATTGTAGCTGGCCAGCTTCCTCTGTTCATGGGGTTTTCCAGGCAAGAATGTGATACCACTTATATGCAGAATCTGAAAAAAAAAAAAGATACAAATGAATTTATATGTGAGACAGAAATAGACCCACAGAATAGGAAACAAACTTACAGTCACCGAAGAGGAAAGGGGTGGGGAAGGAGAAATTAAGAGTTTGGGATTAATATATACACACTACTATATATGAAATAGATAACCAACAAGGACCTACTTTGTAGCATGGAGAGCTATTTCAGTATTTTGTAATAATGTTTTTTCATTTTTTAATATTTACAATAACCTTTAAGGGAAAAGAATCTGACAAAAAGATATATAGTGTATTAAACAGAATCACTTTGCTATATGGAAGAAACTGATACAACATTGTAAGTCAACTATAATTCAATAAAAGAATAAATTTAAAAAATTTGAAAAAAATGTAATGATGTCCATTGAACCTATCGGGGGTAAAATTTGCCTTTCCCACATTTACATTACAACTGAATGGCCTAATAGCTTTATGCTAGTTAACGTAAAAGATAGCCTTTCATTTCCTTGGTAGACATAAAAGCTCCTATATGTAAATAAATAAATTGTGTGATTTTATAATTCTTAAAAATAAAATAATTCTAAATATACTTATTCTATAAAAATTAAATTCGCTTAACTTATAAAGCATGAAGCATCATTTAATGATAAAGGAAAGTCCTATTTAAGCATATTTGAAAAAAATGATCACTGTTGGGTTTGAAGTTTTTGATCAAAGCTTATATGTTGATGTGTTTTCTTAGGGGATAGGAATGGAAGGCTTTGCTAATTGTTGACATTAGCATACTGTTTCAGAAATTCTTGGAGTCACAGTAGGCACTAGCTTAGAATTAGTTTTTTCTTTTTTTGTAGTATTCAAGGAAGACTGGTTCCAAATAAGAAAAGGAGTACGTCAAGGCTGTATATTGTCACCCTGCTTATTTAACTTATATGCAGAGTACATCATGAGAAACGCTGGGCTGGAGGAAGCACAAGCTGGAATCAGGATTGCCGGGAGAAATATCAGTAACCTCAGATATGCAGATGACACCACCCTTATGGCAGAAACTGAAGAGGAACTAAAAAACCTCTTGATGAAAGTGAAAGAGGAAAGTGAAAAAGCTGGTTTAAAGCTCAACATTCAGAAAACTAAGATCATGGCATCTGGTCCCATCACTTCATGGCAAATAGATGGGGAAACAGTAGAAACAGTGGCTGACTTTATTTTTCTGGGCTCCAAAATCACTGCAGATGGTGACTGCAGCAATGGAATTAAAAGATGCTTACCACTTGGAAGGAAAGTTATGACCACCTAGACAGCATATTAAAAAGCAGAGACATTACTTTGCTAACAAAGGTCCATCTGGTTAAGACTATGGTTTTTCCAGTGGTCATGTATGGATGTGACAGTTGAACTGTGAAGAAAGCTGAGCACCAAAGAACTGATGCTTTTGAACTGTGGTGTTGGCGAGGACTCTTGAGAGTCCCTTGGACTGCAAGGAGATCCAACCAGTCCATCCAAAAGGAGATCAGTCCTGAGTGTTCACTGGAAGGACTGATGTTGAAGTTGAAACTCCAATACCCTGGCCACCTGATTTGAAGAGCTGACTCATTTGAAAAGACCCTGATGCTGGGAAAGATTGAGGGCAGGAGGAGAAGGGGATGACAGAGAATGAGATGGCTGGATGGCATCACCAACTTAATGGACATGAGTTTGAGTAAACTCCAGGAGTTGATGATGGACAGCGAGGCCTGGCGTGCTGCGATTCATGGGGTCGCAAGGAGTCGGACACGACTGAGCGACTGAACGGAACTGAACTAAAGGAAGAAATGACTTGAAAATATGAGTTTCATTTCATATCTACCTTTAAAGACTATGTCATATTCTCTTTATAAATATTTTTGTCTTATTAAATACCACCAACTTTTAAAAATATTTGGAAGCTAATGAAGTTTATATGAATGTTTATAATATTTATATCAAATGCTACTTAGCATATAATGGCACAGAACTGCAATGAAAAAGGGGCTAAGGATAAGTCACTACACCACTGACTGATTGAGGTTACCACAATTAATAGCAGACTGACTGAGGTCACCACAATTATTGCAAAGGTGATATTATTATCAGAGTATTTGTGAAACTAAGGAAGTCAGGCTTCTTGACAAAACAAGAGTAGATACAAATTGGTCTTAGTGAGTAAGAAAGGAACCTCAGTGCAACCTAATTATAAAAATTAGGATGTAATATTTGTCTAGTCAATAAGATTTAATTTGTACTTCCTATATGACTTAGTGTTCCCCAGAGAAACAGAATCAATAGGATGTGAGTATGTATAGAAAGAATTCATTATAAGAAATTGGCTTGCACAATTATGAAAGGAGACAAGTCCCGAGATCCACAACATGAGTTGGCAGGCTGGAGGCCCAAGGAGAGCAAGTTCCAGTCCAAGTCCAAAGGCCTGAGAAGCAAGAGAGCCAATGGTATGGTATGCTTCTTGTCTCAGGTCTGGTCTGGCAGACTGGAGACCCAGGGAGAGCTGATGTTTCAGCCTGAGTTTGAAGGCAGGAAAAAAGCTGGCATCTGCGTTTGAAAGCAGTCGAGCAGGAAGAACTCTGTCTTACTTGGGAGACAGTCATTCTTTGTGTTCTCTTCAGGCCTTCAACTGATTGGATGACACCCACATCAGGGAGGGCCATTTGCTTTACTCAATCTACTGATTAAAAGGTTACACTCATCTAAAAATGCTCTCATAGAAACACCCAGAATAATGTTTGACCAAATATCTGGCTTCCTTGTGGCCCAGTCAGGTTGCCCCATAAAATTAAACATCACATGGTAATAATGAACTTTCATTACTTAGATAATAAAAAGGGAAAATGTGTACAAGACAAGAATGTTTTTCAAATGGGCTTTCAATATCTCACCTCTATAAAAACCAGTTGCATAACAGTAGTGTCTGATACTTGCTGTACATTTAGTTATAACTTTTCATGGGTCATTGCAGTGATACTAAATGTCAAGTCTTATTCCATGTGCTTTAGATAAAATAAAGCCTAATTCTCAAAGTAAGTCTATGATACAGGTGCTGTCTGCCACCGTGTAGATCAAAACCTAACAAAGGCCACACATTTATTAAAGACACAGATCTAAGACTAAAACATAGATCTTTCTGGCTCCAGGTAAAGAACTTTCCAGTGCACTTTCTTCCCAGTTGTGCCTGGATAAATTAAGGTCAACCCCGTTAATGTAGGGAGAGAGAGTAAAACTAAGGTAATTCTGTGATCGAGGTGTGATTATGAACTAGATAATCTTTATATTTTTAGTTACCACTTAATTTGCTTTCACTACCCTTTTTTTTTTTTTTTTTGGTCAAGATAGGTTAACAACTTAAATATAAAAAATAAAATCTCTAAAATTATAAGAAAATAATTGACTTCAGTCAGTATTTCTCTGACAGTTTTCTAGATGAGAAAGGAAATTAGAAGTTAAAAAAATTAGTCACAAAGGAAAATCCATATATGTTTCAAAAACTGAAAGCTAATTGTAAACAAATGATTGGGGAAAATATGTCACTAATATGGCCGCATACCCACATTTATGCACTAGTGTGTAATCATTAAGATGTGTAATACACACACATACTCACCAATGCCAGTATCTATTTGACATTCTACTTGTTAGTGTTTTCTGTTTTTTGAATTTCTACTTTTATTCTTATTATTTCATTCTTTCTACTTTTCTTATTTAATCTTTCACATAATATTACATGATATACTTTCATTTTTTAAAAAAATTATTTTTAAATTGAAGGATAATTGCTTTACAGAATTTTGTTGTTTTCTGTCAAACATCAGCATGAATTAGCCATAGGTGTACATATGTCCCTTCCCTCTAGACCTCCCTCCCATCTCCCTCCCCATCTCACCCCTCCAGGCTGATCCAGAGCCCCTGTTTGAGTTCCCTGACCCACTGGCTATCTATTTCACATATGATAATGTAAACTTCTGTGAAACTCTCTCCATACATCTCACCCTCTCCTCCTCTCTCCCGTGTCCATAAATCAGGATGTACTTTCATTTTAGTTTGAGTAGATTTTTTTAATGCTTAACATAAATAAGTGTATTTTTTGTACTTTTGTACAAAATGTACTTTGTACTTTTATCAATATTTTTCTGAAAACTTCAGTGTTAGCTGTCACTTATCTGAAGATGATAAAATAAATAAATAAGTAACAAATGCAAATTAGTAGAGAACCTAGGAAGAAAGATTGTTAGTTTGTTTATGGGAGACATGCTTATTATTAGTTTGCATAGTGAAAATATGTGTATATCATTTTAAGCTATTAAAAATTTCAGATGTAATGCAGAATTAAGTGTTGTAATACTTCCTCACATTTCTTAGACTATCATGATTTTGAGGTGTTTTGAACTATATCGTGTTATACCGTGTTGAAAAATCAATATACAGCTTGAAGCATGTAGGTAGTTCTTGACTTTGATTTTCAAAGAAAATGTATCAATACCATAATATGATGAATTATGTGTTCCTGACAGCCACTACTGAATCACAGTTACAGGCAAGTAAAAGACAAAAAACTTGAATACTTATGAAGCTTTTAAAATTGCTTATTGAATTATTATATTTTTTCTGCTGACAATGTTATATTGAGTAATTCTGTAGTAAAAATCTCATGAACTGCTTAAATATTTAGTATTTTAAATTCCATACTGAAGGATTAAATTCTAGCAACAGTATTTTGCCATGCTTATCTCCTTAATGTACTAAATTATTTTAGGTGGTAATGAGAATTTAGTATGTTAAATGAGAGGGACGTGGGTTATAACATAATTAACCTGGAGTAACACAGTGATTGAATTGAAAGATAGTTTGGAAATAACCTAGTTCAACCTTGGGGGAAAAGATTTAGCAGATGATTGGCACACAGTTCTTCTAACTGAGGGGACATCTGAGGAGAAATGACCTGATCAAATCACCTTACAAACATGTCTCCTAATTCTGTGTACTGCTAGAAAGATAAAGGGCAGTTTTAATCTACCGATAAGAAATTCTTTTTTAGTGGGGGTATACATGGCCTGTCTGGGATTTCCTTTTTTTTTTTTTTTGCTTGTGGTAAACAACTAGAGTCTATGGGTTTATGAGTCATGATCCACTGGAAAATGTCAGTGTGAGCTGTGTCATTATAGGATTATAAAATAGAAATGTTTTCTATTGAAAACATTCTAATGAAAAGAGCTTTCATTATACAAGTGATGCGTTGTTTGGCTCACCTGGAGACCAGATTTAATAAACTATGGGCCAGAGTATGTTTCTAACACATCAGTAAAAGATCTGGGCAGCTACTTTAGCAATTCCAGAGGTTTCCATATATGCCCGTGTCTCACAACCACTACCATCCATTGAATCATTAATAAAAAAGACGACCCTGAGTAAGAGACTGATAACCCCAAAGCACTCTAGCCACAGGCCCTGATGAGAGCATGTGCCCCAGGTCCTGCCGCTCTCTGCCTCTCCTGCCTCAGCCTCGCAAAGTGTTCCCTCAAATTATGCCATGCTCCTTCTCCAGGATGTGTGAATAATAAACCTCCCTATATCAGTCTCTTTTCTGGCCTTTTGTCGAACAGTGGCTCATCATCTGACACAAGAGCACTTATAGAATGTTAATTCAACAAAGCTGCTACACAGAGGGAATAGATGAGGATGGAGGCCAAGGAACCTCTGGGTCTACCACAGGGGCTCCCTCCCAGGGACTTTGAATTCTCTCTCACAGGCTCCAGGACTGTGAGAGAATACACTTTTATTGTTATAAGCCATCCGGTTTGTGATCTCTTGTTGTGTCAGCCCAGCCTATAGGTAGGCCACTCTTTTGGTTTTGACAAGCTTGGGAACCACTGCTTGTTCTTATGCTTTAATTTTGGCCACCCTATAGGATGCTGACAAAGTGACCTTGCTGTGTACGATTTATAGAACTTGTAGAGTGTAAGGACCTAGAAGTAACTTTGAACCTTAATATCAAACCATTCATAGACTTAAGGGAGAAAAGCCTTCTCATAAAGTTGGTGTTTCTGCCTTGATCCATTTTACTGGTCAGAAAGATGGAGTGGCTTTTTAAAATTTCAGTCTGTTTTGGTTAATCTATTTAATTATACTTATAAAGGGCTTAAATGTATAATACATATAAATACCTTATAAAGGGTGTTTCTGCTCATGTTTTACTATACAGAGTTGATTAAAACAAATGTTTTTTTGTTGTACAAAGCTAGAAGAGATATTTTTCAGTTTCTAGATGTTGGACAGTAAAATCAGTCATGTGAAATATGCTATACATCTGTGAACAATTTCTGCAGATGAGAAAAACATCTCTATACGACATCACCTTGCTTCCTAAGAAATGACCAGTGATCCTACATGTGCTCATTCTAAGCTGAAATAGTCACTTCTTTTTTAAATTAATTAATTTATTTTAATTGAAGGCTAATTACTTTAGAATATTGTAGTGGTTTTTGCCATACATTGACACGAATCTGCCCTGGGTGTACATGTGTTCCCCATCCTGACCCCCCTCCCACCTCCCTCCCCATCCCATCCCTCAGGGTCATCCCAGTGCACCAGCCCTGAGCACCCTGTCTCATGCATCCAACCTGGACTGGCGATCTGCTTCACATATGATAATATACATGTTTCAATGCTGTTCTCTCAAGTCATCCCACCCTCACCTTCTCCCACAGAGTCCAAAGGACTGTTCTTTACGTCTGGGTCTCTCTTGCTCTCTTGCATGTAGAGTCATCGTCACCATCTTCCTAAATTCCATATATATGCGTTAGTATACTGTATTGGTGTTTTTCTTTCTGGCTTACTTCACTCTGTATAATGGGCTCCAGTTTCATCCACCTCATTAGAACGGATTCAAATGAATTCTTTTTAATGGCTGAGTAATATTCCATTGTGTATATGTACCACAGCTTTCTTATCCATTTGTCTGCTGATGGACATCTATTTAAAACACATTTAGCATTCTAGAACTATTGTTAGATATCACTTGAAAAGCCATAAATATCTATTCAGGTTAATGATTTCTTGAATCATACATTTAAATCCTTTTTAAGTCTAATTAAATAGATTAACCAAAACAGACTGAAATTAAAAACCCTCCACCTTTCACTGACAAGCTAAAATGAGTCAAGAGAGAAAAAGGGAAGGCCCAGTCATGATAAACAGGAGCAAATAACATCCCTAAGACACAACCTTCCTCCTCCTCTGAGGACAATATCACAAATTTCTGTACGGATTAGCTCAGGAGCTCACAGATGTTCCTTTAAGTTAAAATGCGGGGTCACATGGCACTCTGATAGATAGAGTGCCTGATGAACTATGGACGGAGGTTCATGACATTGTACAGGAGAGAGGAATCAAGGCCATCCCCAAGAAGAAGAAATTCAAAAAAGCAAAGTGGCTGTCTGAGGAGGTCTTACAAATAGCTGTGAAAAGATGGGAAGTGAAAAGCAAAGGAGAAAAGGAAAGATATACACATTTGAATGCAGAGTTCCAAAGAATAGCAAGAAGAGATAAGAAAGCCTTCCTCAGCAATCAATGCGAAGAAATAGAGGAAGACAATAGAACGGGAAAGACTAGAGATCTCTTCAAGAAAATTAGAGATGCCAAGGGAACATTTCATGAAAAGATGGGCTCAATAAAGGACAGAAATGGTAGGGACCTAACAGAAGCAGAAGATATTAAGAAGAGGTGGCAAGAATACACAGAAGAGCTGTACAAAAAAGATCTTCATGACTCAGATAATCACGATGGTGTGATCACTCACCTAGAGCCAGACATCCTGGAATGTGAAGTCAAGTGGGCCTTAGGAAGCATCACTACGGACAAAACTAGTGGAAGTGATGGAATTACAGTTGAGCTATCTCAAATCCTGAAAGATGATGCTGTGAAAGTGCTGCACTCAATATGCCAGCAAATTTGGAAAACTCAGCAGTGGCCACAGGACTGGAAAAGGTCAGTTTTCATTCCAATCCTTAAGAAAGACAATCCCAAAGAATGCTCAAACTATCGCATAATTGCACTCATCTCACACGCTAGTAAGGTAATGCTCAAAATTCTCCAAGCCAGGCTTCAGCAATATGTGAACTGAGAACTTCCAGATGTTCAAGCTGGTTTTAGAAAAGGCAGAGGAGCCAGAGATCAAATTGCCAATATCTGCTGGATCATCAAAAAAACAAGAGAGTTCCAGAAAAACATCTATTTCTGCTTTATTGACTATGCCAGTAAAGCATGCTAAAATAAGAATATTTTCTAATAAACTTTTGTCCATTTACTATATAATCCTCTTATCACTGACTGAAATCCTATCATTGAATATATTCCATTCTGATAAGGTTAGTTTTGTCACTTTGTCTTATGCTATGATATATATAATCTTAACTATAGAACAAGATTACTACTTAATGTGTTCCATAATAACTGGTGGTAAAATCAATCCCTGTTTTCATTCCAAATCAAAGCATTCCTAATATTCTTAAAATATAATTTACAATTAATTTTTAAAGTTAAAAACATGTGTTGGATATTTGTTTGAAATTGCTTTCTGTTTATTGGTTCATTTCACTAATAGTTAGTTCATTTCACTAATTGGTTTCATAGCATAGTATTAAGAGCCCAGAGCGAGGAGATAGACTGCTCTGGTTCAAATCCTGGTGTGCTATTTCCTGCTTTTGTGATCTCAATAAACTTACTTAGCTTCTCTGTACCTTAGTTTTTAATCTATTTTTTAAAAAAGCCAGAATAAAATATTGGCTTTTATGACTAATAAGATTTTAAATAAAAATAAAGTGAAAATAATTTTGAAAAGAGCCAGAATAATAATAGTATCTACTTCTTTGGCCAGTAGTCAGAATTAAATAATACAATATTTATAGATAAATTACTGTGTAGTATATAGTAAGTGTTATTTAAGAATTTCTTATTCAAGTCTAATTGCATCTTTCTGTAGGATATTTCTAATGGATTCATAGAAGTATTGTACTTTTCTTATTATACTTAATTCTGTTTTCACCCCCTGTCTTCCAGTTCCTGACAGCTCTCTTTCTTTCCTTTTATTTCTTTGTTTTAGCTTTATATAGTTATTTTTCATCTTTTTAAATTGAAAATTGGTCAAGTTATTATTATTGGTCATTTTTACATGAACTGTTATGAATGTGAATTTCTGAGTGCAACTTTGGCTATATTTGTTTATTTATAGTAGTCACATTTTTATTTTTCTTTAGCCTATAATTTTGTTGACCAATATGTAGTTTTTAAGTTCAAATTCACTCAAACTTTAATATGTGCATCTGTAAATATGTGAATTTTTAATGCTAATTGGAGTTCTGCTATGACAAGTTAACTGACATATCACATTCCCATTCTGCATTCAGTTTCTTTTTTCTTTTTCTTTTTTACATAATACTTGCTTTCATTCACAGTGTTTGCTTATCATTTCACCTTTCACTTGTTATTTCGAAAAGACTGAAATTTTTAAATTTTATTGTAACAAACTCATTTTAAAATAAATGTTTTTATTTTTCAAATGTGTGAAAAGTTGAATCATGTGTGCTCCTTTTTTTAAGGAGCTCTGTATTGTCACAGACCTATCAATCTCAATTGCTCAATTCATTTGAGCAATCAGAGATCTTTCTGTTACTACTTTTGTTTCGAAGGCAGAACAGTCATTTCCAGTTTCTCTTAGTTGCAACCTTCTACTATTAACATCATCTTCCAAGGCATTAATGAATAAACCTGAGGCCTGCCTGATATGCACAGACTTTGGCCAGCTTCTAGATATTTTATTGCCATTTAGTAACTACTGGTCTGAAAATACATTTCTTGGTCTTAATAACTGTTTTTCTCTGAACCATAAAATTTATTCCTAGAGACTTTAAAACAGTTTGTACCATTTTTTTCACCAGAAAGTGTAATTAAAATATAACATTTCCATGGTGATTTTCCCAAATACTCTTTTTTAACTACTGCCTGTATTCCTTTTTTATTTTTTTCCTGTATTCCTTTTTTCCCCCATAACAGAGTATTAACTCCTGTCTTCAATACAAAAGTTACTGGAAATGTAGCCTTATAATGAATATACTAATGCGAGACGTACATAGTCATTCAAAGACATATGATAAAATGAATTAGCTAATACGTGCAAACTGGTTAGTGCTCTAAATGGTAATCTTTGGGATTACCCTTTGGTTGAACAGAATAATAATGCAAGATAACATGTGACTTCAGAGTATCTGAGGTCTACTCAAATAATTTACAACAAAGACACACATAGGTGACTACTATACAATTAAATAACCCTTGGATTGTTCTCAAATGTCCCATGTCACTTCCAAACATAATTTAAAAATATATATACTATAAAAGTTTTTGCAATATCCTGCTGTATCTAATGACATAATAAGCTTTTCAATATAAGCATTCAAATGAAAACTGTTTGAAGGGACTAATATCTAGCAGAAATTCTTACAACTGCTGACTTGTTATGCAAGGTGTATGAGAATACTGCATACATTAAATGAAGGAAAAGAGATTTCCTTCAACAACAATAGCTACCATTTATTAGTCTAATTATCCAAATTTGGCAACATGATAAATGTCTTGAGTATATTTTTACCATCCTCACTACAACCTTGAAGTTAGGAATTATTTATACACAGTTAACAGATGGCAAACTAGGATTCAGAGAGATTAAAAGTCCTTGCTCAAGAAAGTAAAAAAAGCAGATTTGAATTAAATTCCATCTGTCTCTAGTGTTCATTTTCTTGCTACTTTACCTTGATGCTTTTTTTAACTGCAGCTTTTTTTCTTTTGCTATAAAACCTTTGGAAGAATTGGGGCTGAAATTATTTAATGTATGAATGATATTTTTATCTCCTGGGAAATAGCACTTAAGCAGCCAAGGAGTAATGTCATAGAAATTGATAACATTGATTTTTTTGAACACAAGCTTCTTTCCAGTTCCTGTGCTAATTATATAGCCTGCATCATCTTATTCAGTAGTCACAATGGTTCTATATGAAAGACAATTTCAAATCATTAATGCTGGTACCTGAAAGTAGACTTCGTTTGATTCAGGCAAAAAATAAATGAATTAAAATAATGTTGGAGAGCTAATAGAATTTCCCAGATGCCTAGAAATCTAGTTTTGGAGGATATGTACGAAAGAATAAAACTTTATGTAGCCTTAATTCTTATGGTCATAACAGGTAACTGGTCCAGTGAGAAAATGGCACACAGAAGCTACTGCAAATTGCATGACTGAGGCTCTGAGTCCTAGCAGCGTTGCCACTGCTGCCTGAGGATCGAGGAACGGGACTTGGTTGTAATTGTCTTCACTCCCAGAGACAATCATCTGAAGTCCTTAGCTCAGAACAGGTGTCTGTTGTGGGAAGGGCCATTTCTGGTGTTTGAAGCTTCTGCACTGAGAGGAGGGCTCTGTCTTCCATCACGATCATATGGTGGAGAATCTTTGTCAGGCTGGGAAGATTTAGATACTGAGTGGTCTAAAAGAAAAACTAGTGACCATTTTACAGGTAAGAAAATTGAAGCCCAGAATTACCATATGATTTTCAGAATGACATACATGTTAATAACTGGCAGAGCCTTGATTGAACCTAAATTCCTCAGATCTCTGCTCCTTGCCCCCTTTTGTTCAGGTGGTTTCCGGCTGTCCGTGTTTGGCTTTCGTCAGCTGTTACCCTGGAGAAGGCAATGGCACCCCACTCCTGTTCTCTTGCCTGGAAAATCCCATGGACGGAGGAGCCTGGTGGGCTGCAGTCCATGGGGTCACGAAGAGTTGGACATGACTGAGCGATTTCACTTTCACGCATTGGAGAAGGACATCGCAACCCACTCCAGTGTTCTTGCCTGGAGAATCCCAGGGACGGGGGAGCCTGGTGGGCTGCCGTCTATGGGGTCGCACAGAGTTGGACACAACTGAAGCGACTTAGCAGCAGCAGCAGCAGCAGCAACTGTTACCCTAGTCCTCATTTCTGTTTCTTAGAAGTCATAATACTGTTTATTACTTTCTCTCTGCCGGGCTACTATATCTCTATTTCATCTTAAGGACCAAAAGAATCACCCATCAGAGTTAGCCCATATTACTCATTCTAATAGCAACATATATGGACATGAGAGTTGGACTATAAAGAAAGCTGAGTGCTGAAGAATTGATGCTTTTGAACTGTGGTGTTGGAGAAGACTCTTGAGAGTCCCTTGGACTGCAAGGAGATCCAACCAGTCCATCCTGAAGGAGATCAGTCCTGAATATTCATTGGAAAGACTGATGCTGAAGCTGAAACTCCAATACTTTGGGCACCTGATGTGAAGAGGTGACTCATTTGAAAAGACCCTGATGCTGGGTAGGATTGAGGGCAGGAGCAGAAGGGGCTGACAGGGGATGAGTTGGTTGGATGGGATCACTGACTCGATGGACATGAGTTTGAGCAAGCTCTGGGAATTGGTGATGGACAGGGAAGCCTGGCATTCTTCAGTCCATGGGGTCACAGAGAGTTGGACATGACTGAGTGACTGAACTGAACTGAATAGCAACTGTCAACACTTTGAGATTCTTTACACAGGAAATCTGCACATACCTTAACCTCAACCATGAAATATTTTATTTTTAAATATGAGTTTTCAATACCGTTTGTATATCACTTTCTATGAAGCTACATACAGATTTAATGACCTTCAGTCTTAAATACTTTGAACATTGAATAATAACTGAATTTTATTTTTAAATTAAAAAAAATTAATTATTTATTTTAATTGGAGTCTAATTACTTTACAGTATTGTAGTGGTTTTTGTATTACATTGACATGAATCAGCCATGGTTGTACATGTGTTCCCTATCCTGAACCCCCTCCCACCTCCCTCCCCATCCCATCCCTCAGGGTCATCCCAGTGCACCAGCTCTGAGCACCATGTTTCATGCATAGAACCTGGACTGGTGATCTATTTCACATATGGTAATATATATGTTTCAATGCTGTTCTCTCAAATCATCCCACCCTTGTCTTCTCCCACAGAGTCCAAAAGTCTGTTCTTTATATCTGTGTCTCTTTTGCTGTCTTGCATATAGAGTCATCGTTACCATCTTTCTAAATTCCATATATATGTGTTAGTATACTATATTGGTGTTTTTCTTTCTGACTTACTTCACACTGTATAATAGGCTCCAGTTTCATCTACCTCATTAGAACTGATTCAAATGCATTCTTTTTAATGGCTGAGTAATATTCCATGGTGTATATGTACCACAGCTTCCTTATCCATTCATCTGCTGATGGGCATCTAGGTTGCTTCCATGTCCTGTCTATTATAAACAGTGCTGTGATGAACATTGGGGTGCACGTGTCTCTTTCAGATCTGGTTTCCTCGGTGTGTATGCCCAGCAGTGGGATTGCTAGGTTGTATGGCAGTTTTATTTCCAGTTTTTTAAGAAATCTCCACACTGTTCTCCATAGTAGCTGTACTAGTTTGCATTCTCACCAACAGTGTAAGAGGGTTCCGTTTTCTCCACACCCTCTCCAGCATTTATTGTTTGTAGACTTTTTGATAGCAGTCATTCTAACCGGCGTGAGATGGTACCTCATTGTGGTTTTTATTTGCATTTCTCTGATAATGGGTAATGTTGAGAATCTTTTCATGTGTTTGTTAGCCATCTGTGTGTCTTCTTTGGAGAAATGTCTGCTTAGTTCTTTGGCCCATTTTTTGATTAGGTTGTTTATTTTTCTGGTATTGAGCTGCATGAGCTGCTTGTATATATTTGAGATTAATTCTTTGTCAGTTGCTTCGTTTGCTATTATTTTCTCCTATTCTGAAGGCTGTCTTTTCACCTTACTTATAGTTTCCTTTGTTGTTCAAAAGCTTTTAAGTTTAATTAGGTCCCATTTATTTATTTTTGCTTTTTTTCCCATCACTCTGGGAGGTGGGTCATAGAGGATCCTATTGTGATTTATGTCAGAGAGTGTTTTGCCTATGTTTTCCTCTAGGAGTTTTTTAGTTTCTGGTCTTACATTTAGATCTTTAATCCATTTTGAGTTTATTTTTGTATATGGTGAATAACTGAATTTTAAAAGAAAAAATTTTGAAAAGATTAATGTACAAACTGAAATATTTGTAGACTGTAAATACTTTTGAAACAGAGGGAAGAGACTTTTAGGCATTGTCAGTTGCTAGGAAATCCTATCCTAGTTATATACTTTCAGAATTACTGAATGTCTCAAGCCTCACTTTAGGTCCATAGGGTACTAATAGAAACAAAAGAAAATTTGATGCAATAAATTGATTTTCATTTTCAGTGCTTAAAAAAGATGACTACCAAAATCATTTATTGAAGAAAATGCTGTACTGATAATAAAGTTCAAATCATATATTGTTCATTATTTGCAGACCTGGGCTGAAATTAGTATATATTTGTGAAGCTATGAGGGCTTCCCTGACAGCTCAGTTGGTAAAGAATCCACTTGCAGTGCATGAGACCCTGGTTTGATTCCTGGGTTGGGAAGACCTGCTGGAGAAGAGATAGGCTACTCATTCCAGTATTCTTGGGCTTCCCATGAATCTATGAGGATTTGAATTAATTATGTGTATTTCTGGAGGATTAGGGTCACCATTTTAGAATTACATGTATTATTAACTGTTTCACAAGGATTTCATGTAAAATAAAAAATCATTTTGTATACCATATAATATGTATTTAGCATATAGTATCTGAAACGGAGATACATTTATTTTGCATATATTCAGTCTTGATGAGTCCTCATGCAGCTTTTCCTAATCTGCTCCATCATTTCTCAATTGGCTTATGGCAGCAGCCTTTTGACTGGTGTCCTGGTCAACAGTTTTTCTCTTAGAGTTAGCTGTCTTTCCTAAACAAAATCCTCATTCTCTGGGGAAATATAGTCTCATAAAACAAATCAAAAAACTTTCTTCCCTAGGACTCAATAAGCTGGAGAAAAAAGTAGGAGCAGTAGGACACGGAAGGAGGGGTACAAGTTCTTTCCATAAATTTTGAAAATCGTCATCCATAGAATTGTCCATAAATTACTGATTCCAATTCCTTCTGAAACAGGATAGTGGGAGAAAAATGAGTGGACACGTTTCTGAAAGCTCCTAGGGATAACAGAAATCTAGAAGGAAGAATCTACAATAGGGCTATGGGATGGTAGTAAGTTGTCAGAGCAGCAACAAATGTGAAATGTAAGCCACAGACCACCAACCAGTTCAGGTGAATAGCCCTTAATGTGGGTCAGGGAATTTCAGGGCTTGTCAAATTCCTTCTCTTTTGAAAAGGAAAAAAGTGGGAGAGGCCTGGTAAATTTCAAAGTTCCTACTTCTCAGAGCAGAGACTTCAGAGAATGGAGAAAGTAAAGACAAAGGGAATAAAAAGATTAAGAACTGATGGAGGTGTTGATGACAAGAGGAAAGATGAATAGAAATCTCGACTTAGTGTCTTCTGCTGCTGCAGATAAACAGTGTTGTGTCTGAAACTAATTCTAAGTTTTACTGAGCTTTGTCCTTGAAATATTAGTCAACAAGTGCACTTAGAGAAGAGAGTAAAATGAATGAGATAAATAGTGAAAACCCACAAGAAAAATACAATTTTCAGCAGGTTATATAGCAGGACACTTTGAATTCCAAAAGATCTCACAAAAGAATGGGAAAATAACCCCAGAGAAGTAATTAACATAGTTACATCAACAATATATAAAGATCAAAACATTTCTAGAACTAAGCTGCTAAGAAAATGCGAGTAAGTATATATTATATTCACACTATGAATATGAGCAATATTATGCCTAGTGATGAATGTAGTAAGAAATATGTGGAACTCATATATACAAATATCTTTTGAAATAAGCTGAGGCACTTGAAGACTTGAATATCGCCGTTCAACTTGAATACCGTTGAAGAAACCGCCTCATTCTTGAAAACTCCATATTTTAAGTTAATGAATTTTCCTTTAAAGGATCTATAGATGAGATGTAAACTCAACAAAAGAAAGAGCTTTTTCAAACTGAGGAGTGAAACTTCATAAAATTATTCTAAAGTTCATTTGAAGCATTAAAACAAGTGACTAGCCTTTGAGGGCAAGGAGAAATGGACTAACAGAATAGAGAACAGTGAACACAACCTGCTAGTAAATATATCATGACACTAAAATAATGGGAAGGAAAAAGAAGCGCTGCTTAATTCCTTACCCCAGAATACTTTCAACATATAATATAAAAATTCAAAGTCTGCAAGTCTGAGAAGAATATATACATTAGCATTTTTATCAAGAAAACATTTTTTGACTATGCTATGAAACCAGGAAATCCAAAAATAAATTACCAGAATTTGACCTGTGAAAATTTAATCTTCATTATGACAAAAAAAGCAAAAACATCATAACATCAATGCCAAAATAAGGAGAAAGAAAAATGAAGTTACTTTGGGGAAGAGTGCTTGTTGCATACAAGAAACCAAAAAAAGTCTAATATCTAATGGGTTTATACATCAGTGGGGGCATTTGGAGAGTTGGGTTGAGCAGGAAAACCTTCTGAGTAGAGCAACTTCTTAGCTCCTTTTGAAGATGTGAGGGAGGATGATCAAAGAGGAAGGGAGTGAAGTTGATGAAATCACAGATATGCAAATTTTGAGGCAGAGAATAGCTTGAGATGAAGCTGAAAGTATAAGTAGGGATCAGATGATAGATGGGATGATAAAGGGCTCACATTTTGTGCTGTAGATCATGAGCCAAACAGACATTTAAATCTTGAGAACAACATTGTTTCTGCATTTGAAAAGATCAGTTTAGTTTTGCATGAATTTGAAGGCAACAAAACCAGATGCTGGTGAATTCACAGGCTATTTCAATAGCTCAGGCAATGGCTTGTGAATGTTGAGACTTAAAAAACAAATAGCCTTGGGAGATATTTAGGTAGTATCTTGTAAGAAATTGGATGTGAAAGGTGAGGGAAAGAAAAAAATGAATTATAGCCCGTATTATTTTGCCTCTGTACTCTTGAAGTACAACAAAAGAGGGAAAAAGAGTGAGGGAGAAGCGAACTTTGGAGGACACTGAACATTGAAAGTAAAACAGAAATTGGTTCATTCTGAACTTGGAACCATCAAATGCTAACAGAGTCAGAGGTTCCACGTTTTCTCTCTTTTCTCATTATCTGCTTCTTTAAAAAATTGAATTCTAGTTATCTGCAGTAAGATCAAAATAAGAAAAATCATTATTTTTGAGACCAAGGTGTTGATATTGAGAGAATGCTAATTCTTACCATGTTAAAAAGTATTTACTTAAAAATATAAACTTTTCAGTTATTTGACTCCCCTTCACTGGTCTATACTGATACACTTTTTAAAAAGTTGTATATGGGCTGATGAAATCTAAAGAAGCTAAAAATTATTTTGTACAAAAAATAATCCACCTGTTCAGTGAATTCACAGCTATAACACATTTCACTGAGATTGGCCCATATCAGTAAAACAGATTTCTGCTTACTTCTGATTTTAGAACATGCATCATCTGGCCTTCATATAAATTCTGTGCTGTTTTTATATCAGTTGCTTCCTTAAGAAGGGTACACAGATCAATGGAATCAACTAGGAAGATCCAGAGTTATATCAGATTGTTAGATTAGATCAGTGGTGAAAGGATAACAGTTCAATAACTGTTGCTTGAATGCTGGGTTATTGTGAGGAAAAAATTATCCCTATTATCACCATTATTAAAAATTAAATTCAATAATGTCTCTAGTCTCATACACAAAATAAATTCCAAGGGTATTAATTGAAAAATAAAGGTGAATATATTTTCAGAAGAAAATTTGGAGATTATGACATCAAGGAAAAGAAGGGAAACAGCACAAACTACAAGGCTAAATATTCATACATTCTAATGCATTAATTGTAATCCTTTTAAAGAGGAGACAATATGAAGACAGTGAAGAGATAAGCTACATTTTGATAGAAGATATCTGCAGAGTACCCAGCAAAATGGGCAAAATGACATTATTTTTACAAATAAGGAACTGAAATTTTTTCATAACAAAACATTTAAAGGTGGAAGAAAACAAGTCCCGGTGAGATCTGGAACAATAGGAACTCTCTTTCTCAACTGGTAACTGGTACAAGTGTACATATGTTTTTTGGAGAACATAGGGCATTACCTAATAACAAAATCACTGCAGATGGTGACTGCAGCCATGAAATCAAAAGACGCTTACTTCTTGGAAGGAAAGTTATGACCAACGTAGACAGTATATTAAAAATCAGAGACATTACTTTGCTAACAAAGGGCTGTTTCGTTAAGACTATAGTTTTTCTAGTAGTTTTGTATGGATGTGAGACTTGGACTATAAAGAAAGCTGAGCACCGAAGAACTGATGCTTTTTAACTATGGTGTTGGAGCAGACTCTTGAGAGTCCCTTGGACTGCAAGGAGATCCAACCAGTCCATCCTCAAGGAGATCAGTCCTGGGTGTTCACTGGAAGAACTGATGTTGAAGCTGAAACTCCAATACTTTGGCCACCTGATTTGAAGAGCTGACTCATTTAAAAAGACCCTGATGCTTGGAAAGGTTGAAGGTGGGAGGAGAAGGGGATGACAGAGGATGAGATGATTGAATGGCATCACTGAGTCAGTGGTGATGAGTTTGAGTAAACTACTGGACTTGGTGATGGACAGGGAGGCCTGGCGTGCTGTGGTCCATGGGGTCGCAAAGAGTCAGATACGACTGAGCAACTGAACTGAAGTCAACTGAACGGACTTAGTTTATTTTCATTTGATTTACATGCATTCCAAGTAAACATAAACTTCTCATGCTCTCTATATTCTTCATGACCTTTGAGGGATCTCAAAATATTTCGGTCTGAGAATCCATCAGGTTTAAGTAAGAAGTCTCTTATAGAAAACAGTTTAAAACAAAACTGTTATGTCCTTTAGCGCTGGAATACACTAGCTCGGATCTCAAAACATTTAATTACTGAATTAAAAATATACACCTTTAGGCATTAATTATGTGACTTTTATGTTCTATGTACTTTTTTATAAAAATTATGACTAGTGTGATTTTGAAAAGAAAACCCAACAAACTGCCTTTCAGTAAGAAAGTTGAATAGAATTGTGGTTCATTGTACCAAGCCATAGTGAAAGACCACAGTTTGTATTATTTACTGTTCATATTCACCAGATGAAGCTGCTACTGCCCTTTAAATGTGCCATATTTGTGCACAAATTGCTCATCTTAAAATTGTTGCTATATTTTACTGAGCTACATGATTGTGTACTCAGATTACTTTTATTCTAAGAACACTGCATTATTGATGAATATGTGTGCATTTTATCATTTAGACATTTGTTTCCTAAGGCCACTTCATCTAGCACTGTCAGAGGCTTTTGGGATCATGTATCAGATCTGCTAAGATATAATCCAATACTTTGGTATGAAAAAAACATGAATATTGACACACAGAAATACATGCTGTTTTGTTACTGTTTTATGTTTGTCTCCTGCATACACAGGAATTCTGATAACTTCTATTTCATGTGATTCTCATAAACATATGAAGCATTTATAATCATATTTATTGAATTATTAAGTATATTTCCATCTGCATTCAATTCCTGTATTGCTTTTTGAATTGAAATATAGTTTATGTACAATATCATGGTAATTTCTGATGTATTACATAGTAATTTGACATTTGCCTCCTATATGAATTAACCAGCACAACAAGTTTAGTAACCCATTGTCCCTATAAAATTTCAGTATTATTGACCATATTCCTTATACTGTATATTATACATCCCTGTGGCTTCCTTATTTTATAATTGGACATTTCTACCTCTTTTATGTATTTATGTATTTCACCTTCCGCACCCTCTTCCTTTCTGTTCACCATGCTGTTTGTTCTCTGTATCTATGAGTCTGTGTTTGCTTTGTTTGTTTTTAGATTGTATGTAAAAGTGAAATTGTATAGTATTTGTCTTTTTTGTCTGACTTGTTTTACTTAGCATAATCATTCTCTTTGAATGCACTGAGAAGCGACCAAGGGTAAATACTAATCTTATCCAGTGAAGATTCTTCCAGTATCAACTTTCCTCACATTTTGCTGCTTTTGTTCTTTATCTGTTGCTTTCAAGCTATTTTCTTTTAGTATATCAGCATCCTGGAATTTTTAATTGTTTTTTTCCGGGAGAGTTTGTTGATGCAAGTTCTGCCTTTTTTTTTTTTTGTAGATCAGATTGTCTGTTTCTCCATATTGCATGTGTTAGAGGAAACATGAAAAAATTGCAGAAAAATTAGAAAATGTACTACCTAGACTGTCTCCTTAACTTGCATTGGGGGCTCTTCTCTTGTTGCCTCTTCACATTGTTGTCCTTTTTTGGGAATGCACACCCCTGGTGTTTCTCTTTTGTATTCAAATTTCCTGTTCTCATAAGGACACCAATCAGATTACCTTGATTCAGATGGTAAAGAATTTGCTTCCAGTGCAGGAGACTGTGCTCAGTCCCTGGGTTGGGAAGATTCTCTGGAGATGGGAATGGCTGCTCACTCCATTATTCTTGCCTGGAGAATTCCATGGACCGAAGGGCTTGGCGAGCTATATTCCATGAGGTTGCAAAGAGTCTGACATAACTGAGTGACTGACACACACAGCACACAGATTACATTAGGGTCCACCATAATGGCCTCATTTTAACTTATTAATATCCTTAAAGGCCCTACCCCTAAATATAGTCACATTCTGAGGTACCTGGGTTAGGATTTCAACAAATAAATTTTAGGGGGACAAAATTCAGCTCATAACACCCTACTAGACTCAAATTCAGGACACTGTAGGTTGTATCTGTTATTGCTCATCGATATATTCCTGGCAACTGATATGCAAAATAGAAATTTAATAAATATTTATTAAAGAAAGTGAACAAGTGGAATATTGAAGTAGTCTTGGAAAACTTAGGTTTTTGGGGTCTTTTTATGTTGTATAAACAGTATTATGTTATATAATTCATTTCTGATTTGACTTTTTTGAACTCTGTGCTTATAAGGTAGATCTATGGACATCTATTCAGTCATTCTAACTGCTACACAGTCTTTCATAGTACATATCTACTACATTTTATTATCCATTCTCTTTAGGATAAACTGTAAAGTTTCCTCCCTCACAGCACTGCTGTGATTGATTAATATCTTGCACTGTCAACTCATGATTGTGTGAAAGTATCTTGAGGGTTGTTGTTGTTGTTCAGTCGCTTAGTTGTGTCCAACTCTTTGCAATCCCATGGACTGAAGCACTCCAGACGCCCCTGTCCTTCACCATCTCTCTGAGCTTGCGCAAACTCATGTCTATTGAGTCGGTGATGCCCTCCAACCATCGCATCCTCTGTCATCCCCTTTTCCTCCTGCCCTCAATGTGTCCCAGCATCAGGGTCTTTTCCAGTGAGTCAGCTCTTCACATCAGGTGGCCAAAGTATTGGAACCTTGGCTTTATCATCAGTCCTACCAATGAATATTCAAGGTTGATTTCCTTTCAGGTTGACTGATTTGATCTCCTTCCAATCCAAGTGACTCTCAAGAGTCTTCTCCAACACAGCAGTTCAAAAAGCATCCATTCTTTGGTGGTCAGCCTTCTTTACGGTCCAGCTCTCACATCCATATATGATTACTGGAAAATCATAGCTTTGACTACATGGACCTTTGTTGGTAAAGTAATGTTTCTGCTTTTTAATACACTGTCTAGGTTAGTCATAACTGCTAGTCATAAGCTGCTTCCCTCATAGCTCAATTGGTAAAAAATGTTTGCCTGCCATGCAGGAGACCCCAGTTCGATGCCTGGGTTGGGAAGATCCCCTGGAGAAGGGATAGGCTACCCACTCCAGTATTCTTGGGCTTCTCTTGTGGCTCAGCTGGTGCAGAATCCATCTGAAATGTGGGAGACCTGGTCTCTATCCCTGGGTGGGGAAGATCTCCTGGAGAAGGGAAAGGCTACGCATCTAGTATTCTGACCTGGACAATTCCATGAACTGTATAGTCCATGGCTCATAAAGAGTTGGACAAGACTGAGTGACTTTCACTTTCACTTTCTTTTCTAGGTTAGTCATAGCTTTTCTTCTAAGGACTAAGTGTCTTTTAATTTCATGGCTGTAGTCACCATGTGCAGTGATTTTGGAACCCAAGAAATTAAAGTCTCTCACTGTTTCCATTGTTTCCCCACCTATTTGTCATGAAGTGATGGGACCAGATGCCATGATCTTAGTTTTTTGAGTGCTGAGTTTTAAGCCAGCTTTTTCACTCTCCTCTTTCACTTTCATCTAGAGGCTCTTTAGTTCCTCTTGGCTTTCTGCCATTAAGGTGGTGTCATCTGCATATCTGAGGTTGGCATTTCTCCTGGCAGTCTTGATTCCAGCTTGTGCTTCATCCAACTTGGCATTTTGCATGATGTACTCTGCATAGAAGTTAATGACAGGGTGACAGTATACAGCCTTGATGTACTCCTTTCCCAATTTGGAAAAAGTCTGTTGTTCCATGTCTGATTTTAACTGTTGTTTCTTCTCTGTATGACCTACATACAGGTTTTGCAGGAGGCAGGTAACGTGGTCTGGTATTCCCACCTCTTTAAGAATTTTCCACAGTTTATTGTGATCCACACAGTCAGAGGCTTTAGCATAGTCAATGAAGGAGTTGGATGTTTTTCTGGAATTCTCCTGCTTTTTCTGTGAGCAAACAGATGATGGCAATTTGATCTCTGGTTCCACAGCCTTTTCTACATCCAGTGTGTACATCTGAATGTTCTTGGTTCATGTACTGTTTAAGCCTAGCTTGGAGGATTTGAGCACTACTTTGTTAGCATGTGAAATGAGTGCAAATGAGAGTACAGAGTGGAATTGCCGAATTATAGTGTTTCAGTTCAGTTCAGTCCGGTCGCTCAGTCATATCTGACTCTTTGCGACCCCATGGACTGCATCACATCAGGCCTCCCTGCCCATCACCAAGTCCCAAAGTTTATTCAAACTCATGTCCATTGAGTTGGTGATGCCATTCAACCATCTCATCCTCTGTCGTCCCCTTCTCCTCCTGCCCCCAGTCCCTCCCAGCATCAGGGTCTTTTCAAATGAGTCAGTTCTTCACATCAGGTGGCCAAGTATTGGAGTTTCAGCTTCAGCATCAGTCCTTGCAATGAATAGTCAGTCCTTTAGGATGGACTGGTTGGATCTCCTTGCAGTCCATGGGAGTCTCAAGAGTTTTATCCAATATCACAGTTCAAAAGCATCAATTCTTTGGCACTCAGCTTTCCTTATAGTCCAAGTCTCACATCCATACATGACTACTGGAAAAACCATAGCTTTGACTAGACAGACCATTGTTGGCAAAGTAATGTCTCTGCTTTTTAATATGCTGTTTAGGTTGGTCATAAATTTTCTTCCAAGGAGCCAGCGTTTTTTAATTTCATTGCTACAGTCACCATCTGCAGTGATTTTGGAGCCCCTCAAAATAAGAGATCATTCTGTCATTTTTGAGATTGCATCCAAATACTGCATTTCGGACTCTTTTGTTGACTATGAGGGCTACTCCATTTCCTCTAAGGGACTCTTGCTCACAGTAGTAGATTTAATGGTCATCTGAGTTAAATTCAGCCATTCCAGTCCACTTTAGTTTGCTGATTCCTAAAATGTCTATGTTTACTCTTGCCACCTCTTGTTGTACCACTTCCAATTTGCCTTGATTCATGGACCAACATTCCAGGTTCCTATGCAATATTGCTCTTTGCAGCATTGGACTTTACTTCTATCACCAGTCACATCCACAACTGGGTGGTGTTTTTGTTTTGGCTCCATCTCTTCATTCTTTCTGGAGTTATTTCTCTACTTTTCTGCAGTAGCATATTGGGCACCTACTGATCTGGAGAGTTCATTTTTCAGTGTCCTGTCTTTTTGCCTTTTTTTACTGTTCATGTGAGGAGATACCCCATGTCCAAGGGCAGAGAAGCCCCAGCATGACAGTAGGAGGGGCAAATTAATGTTTAGAATCAAACGCCATACCCTCCAGAGATGCTCAGAGGGCTCAAACAAACCTTGTGCACACCAGTACCCAGAGACCCCACAGAGACTGAGACAGAACCGTGTTTGAGTGTCTCCTGTGGAGGTACAGATCAGCGGTGGACTGTTGCAGGGGCAGGTACTCCAGGTGCGGCAGACCTGAGTATGGCATACGCCCTCCTGAAGAAGGTCGTTATTAACCCCACCATAGAGCTGCCGGAACTTACACAGTACTGGGGAAATAGACTCTTGGAGGCACAAACAGAACTTGAATGCACCAAGTCCCAGGAGAAAGGAGCAGTGACCCACAAGAGACTGATCCAGACTTGCCTGGGAGTGTCCAGGAGTCTCCAGCAGAGGCGTGGGTTGCGGTGGCCTGCTGCAGGGTTGGGGACACTGAGTGTAGCAGTGCATGGATGGGACCCTTTGAAGGAGGTCACCATTATCTTCATTGCCTCCACCATAGTTTGGCCTCCAGTCAAATAATGGAGGGAACACAGCCCCACCCTTCAGCAGAAATTGGATTAAAGATTTACTAAGCATAAGAACGGTACAAAAAAGATCTTCATGACCCAGATAATCACAATCGTATGATCACTCACCTAGAGCCAGACATCCTGGAATGTGAAGTCAGGGGGGCCTTAGAAAGCATCACTACAAACAAAGCTAGTGGATGTGATGGAATTCCAGTTGAGCTATTTCAAATCCTGAAAGATGATGCTGTGAAAGTGCTGCACTCAATATGCCAGCAAATTTGGAAAACTCAGCAGTGGCCACAGGACTGGAAAAGGTCCGTTTTGATGCCAATCCCTAAGAAAGGCAATGCCAAAGAATGCTCAAACTACTGCACAATTGCACTCACCTCACATGCTAGTAAGGTAATGCTCAAAATTCTCCAAGCCAGCCTTCAGCAGTACGTGAACCAAGAACTTACAGATGTTCAAGCTGGTTTCAGAAAAGGGAGAGGAATCAGAGATCAAATTGCCAATATCTGCTGGATCATTGAAAAAGCAAGAGAGTTCCAGAAAAACATCTACTTCTGCTTTATTGACTATGCCAAAGCCTTTGACTGTGTGGATCACAATAAACTGTGGAAAATTCTTAAAGAGATGGGAATACCAGACCACCTGACCTGCCTCTTGAGAAACCTGTATGCAGGTCAGGAAGCAACAGTTAGAACTGGACATGGAACAACAAGCTGGTTCCAAATAGGAAAAGGAGTACGCCAAGGCTGTATATTGTCACCCTGCTTCTTTAACTTATATGCAGAATACATCATGAGAAATACTGGGCTGGATGAAGCACAGTTGGAATCAAGATTGCTGGGAGAAATATCAATAACCTTAGATATGCAGATGACACCACCCTTATGGCAGAAAGTGAAGAGGAACTAAAAAGCCTCTTGATGAAAGTGAAAGAGGAGAGTGAAAAAGTTGGCTTAAAGCTTAACATTCAGAAAACTAAGATCATGGCATCTGGTCCCATCACCTCATGGGAAATAGATGGGGAGACAGTGGAAACAGTGTCAGAGGTTATTTTTTTGGGCTCCAAAATCACTGCAGATGGTGACTGCAGCCATGAAATTAAAAGATGCTTACTCCTTGGAAGGAAAGTTATGACCACCTAGACAGCATATTAAAAAGCAGAGACATTACTTTGCCAACAAAGATCAATTTGGTCAAGACTATGGTTTTTCCAGTGGTCATATATGGATGTGAGAGTTGGACTGTGAAGAAAGCTGAGCGCTGAAAAATTGATGCTTTTGAACTGTGGTGTTGGCGAAGACTCTTGAGAGTCCCTTGGACTGCAAGGAGATCCAACCAGTCCATCCTAAAGGAGATCAGTCCTGGGTGTTTATTGGAAGGACTGATGTTGAAGCTGAAACTTTAATACTTTGGCCACCTCATGCAAAGAGTTGACTCATTGGAAAAGACCCTGATGCTGGGAGGGATTAGGGGCAGGAGGAGAAGGGGACGACCGAGGATGAGATGGATGGATGGCATCACAGACTCGATGGGCATGATTTTGAGTAAGCTCCAGGAGTTGGTGATGGACAGGGAGGCCTGGCATGCTACTATTCATGGGGTTGCAAAGAGTCAGACACGACTGAGCAACTGAAGTGAACTGAACTGAAGCATGGCCCTACCCTTCAAAACAAGACCCACTTTCCCCCTCAGTGAGTCTGTCCCATCAAGAACCTTCCATAAGCCTCTTATCCTTCTACTTCATTTTTGGGTGTTAGTTCTAGAACAGCTTGTAGGTCTTCACAGAACCTTTCAACTTCAGCTTCTTCAGAGTTACTGATTGGGGCATAGACTTGGCTTACTGTGATATTGAATGTTTGCCTTGGAAACGAGCAGAGATCATTCTGTTGTTTTTGAGATTGCCTCCAAGTCTATGCCCTGACCAGTAATGCTGAAGAAGCTGAAGTTGAACGGTTCTATGAAGACCTAAAAGCCGTTCTATAACTAACACCCAAAAAAGATGTCCTTTTCTTTAGAGGTGGCTGGAATGCAAAAGCAAGAAGTCAAGAAACACCTGGAGTAACAGGCAAATTTGGCCTTGGAGTTCAGAATGAAGCAGGGCAAATCCAAATAGAGTTTGGCCAAGAGAATGCACTGGTCATAGCAAACACCCTCTTCCAACACCACAAGAGAAGACTACACATGGACATCACCAGATGGCCAACACCGAAATCAGATTGATTATATTCTTTGCAGCCAAAGATGGAGAAGCTCTATACAGTCAGCAAAAAAGAAGACCGGGAGCTGACTGTGGCTCAGATCATGAACTCCTTATTTCCAAATTCAGACTTAAATTGAAGAAAGTAGGGAAAACCACTAGACCATTCAGGTATAACCTACATCAAATCCTTTATGATTATGCAGTGGAAGTGAGAAATAGATTCAAGGGATTAGATCTGTTAGACAGAGTACCTGAAGAACTATGTTCAGAGGTTAGTGACATTGTACAGGAGACAGGGAACATGACCATCTCCAAGAAAAAGAAATGCAAAAAGGCAAAATGGTTGTCTAAGGAGGCCTTACAAATAGCTATGAAAAGAAGAGAAGCTAAAGGCAAAGGAGAATAGGAAAGTTATAACCATCTGAATGCAGAGTTCCAAAGAGTAGCAAGGAGAGATAAGGAAGCCTTCCACAGTGATCAATGCAAAGAAATAGAGGAAAACAATAGAATGGGAAAGACTAGAGATCTCTTCAAGAAAATTAGAGACACCAAGGGAACTTTTCATGCAAAGACAGGCACAATAAAGGACAGAAATGGTATGGTATGGACCTAACAGAAGCAGAAGATATTAAGAAGAGGTGGCAAGAATACACAGAAGAACTGTACAAAAAAGATCTTGAGCCAGATAATCATGAAGGTGTGGTCACTCACACTCACCTAGAGCTGGACATCCTGGAATGTGAAGTCAGGTGGGCCTTAAGAAGCATCACTATGAACAAATCTAGTGGAGGTGACAGAATTCATGTTGCTCTATTTCAAATCCTAAATGATGATGTTGTGAGAGTGTTGCACTCAATATGGCAGCAAATTTGGAAAACTCAGCAGTGGCCACAGGACTAGAAAAGATCAGTTTTCATTTCATTCCCAAAGAAAGGCAGTGCCAAAGAATGCTCAAACTACTGCACAATTGCACTCATCTCATATGCTAACAAAGTAATGCTCAAAATTCTCCAAGTTAGGCTTCAACAGTACATGAACTGTGAGCTTCCAGATGTTAAAGCTGGATATAGAAAGGGGAGAGGAACCCAATATCAAATTGACAACATCCGTTGGATCATCGAAAAAGGAAGAGAGTTCCCGAAAAACATCTACGGCTTTGTTGACTATGTCAAAGCCTTTGATTGAGTGGATCACAACAAACTGTGGAAAATTCTTAAAGAGATGGGAATGCCAGACCACCTAACCTGCCTCCTGAGAAATCTTTATACAGGCCTACAAGCAACAGTTAGAACTAGACATGGAACAACAGACTGGTTCCAAATAAGTAAAGGATTGTGTCAAGGCTATATATTGTCACCCTGCTTATTTAACTTATATGCAGAGTACATCATGAGAAGTGCTGGACTGGATGAAGCACAAGCTGGAATCAAGATTGCCGGGAGAAATATCAGTATCCTCAGGTATGCAGATGATACCAACCTTATGGCAGAAAGCGAAGAAGAACAAAGAGCCTTTTTATGAAAGTGAAAGAGGAGAGTGGAAAAGTTGGCTTGAAGCTCAACATTCAGAAAATTGAGATCATACCATCTGGTCCCATCACTTCATGACAAAGAAATGGGGAAAGAGTGGAAACAGTGTCAGACTTTATTTTTTTGGGCTCCAAAGCCACTGCAGATGGTGACTGCAGCCATGAAGTTAAACGATGTTTGTTCCTTGCAAGAAAAGTTACGACCAACCTAGACAGCATATTAAAAAGCAGAGACGTTACTCTGCCAACAAATTTCCATCTAGTCAAAGCTATGGTTTTTCCAGTGGTCATATATGGATGTGAGAGTTGGACTATAAAGAAAGCTGAGTGCTGAAGAATTGATGCCTTTGAACTGTGGTGTTGGAGAAGACTCTGGAGAGTCCATTTGACAGCAAGGAAATCCACCATGTTCATCCTAAAGGAAATCAGTCCTGAATATTCTTTGGAAGGACTGATGCTGAAGCTGAAACTCCAATCCTTTGGCCACCTGATGCGAAAAACTGACTCGTTTGAAGTGACCCTGATGCTGGGAAAGATTGAAGGCAGGAGGAGAAAGGGACGACAGAGGATGAGATGGTTGGATGGCATCAGTGACTCAATAGACATGAGTTTGAGTCAACTCTGGGAGGTGGTGATGGACAGGGAGGCCTGGTATGCTGCAGTCTATGTGGTTGCAAAGTGGTGGTTACAACTGAGTGACTGAACTGAATTGACTGAACTCAATAAAGGAAAGAGTAAGTATAGAAGAATAATATTTTCACCATTATTTTGCCACAATTGGTTATTAAAGAGTTTTACCTTTTTATGATATATGGTAAAAAAAAAATCTACATTTCATTATTTTAACTCAGTTTTCTGTGAGAAATGGTATTTTTCTTATTAACATAATCATGTATAATTTTCATGTATAATAAATCATGTATAATTTATTTCTATAGTTAAATAGAAATATTCATAATCATATGTATACCTTTATGTATTTATAATTAAGATATTACAGATTTTCCACCAAATTTATTTATTTATTTATTTATTTTTTTAGTTTTTAAAAAATAAATGTTTATTTCAAGTATGAAAAGTAATGTTTAAATACTATTCCAAAAACTGTATTCCGTTTAACAAGTATAAAACGAGACTTCTGACAAAAAGTTAATAATTCAGTATAAAACACTAAAGAATATACTTCGACATTCACAGTGAGCATTTCTGAAAAAATAAGTTTTGCTAAAAAGTTTTAGAAACAAAAATACAGTTCAATTCTAATGTCTTGGTTTTTGTAATCTCAAACAAATTTGTTGCAAATAGTTGATATTAAGCTTTGAGGGTTCAAAATGTTCTTCATAGGTTGTGATTTATATCTCTAGAATGTTTATGTCAGAAAGGTCTCTTTTAGCTCAGTTATTGAACTTTGCTAAACAGAGCCATCCAGTCCATCATCTCCTGAAGTGATTATTCTTGTCAGTTACACTTTAGTAAGTAATATTTAATTAATCTTTTATAGTTAATTATTTCATTCATTGTTGAGGCTCTGCTTTGCTGCGTAACACTGTTCTTTCTTGGCATCTTCAAAAAGGGAATAATTTTAGCCTATTGAGCTGTTTCTAGATAGGGTGAAGAGAGGTGAGTGCAGCCCAGGGGATTAGCTTCTAGCCAGGCTTTTCCGGATCACTGAACATTAACTTATAAACAAACATCTGACTGCTAAAAACTCAAAGTCTATTTTCACATTCATTTTATGAATTTCATTCATGTCATTTCTTTCCACTTATTCTTTTTGCAAGGTGAGGATGCACTCTGAGTTTGATATTTTCATTCCAGAGAGTAGCTCTAAATGTACTATTAAAATAATGCATGCTTGCTTTTTATGCCTTTCATTTTCAGTTTTGTAAGATTTTGAACAGAGTGATTATTAATACACTTTGGCAACAATAGTTATGCTTGCATATGTGAAAAAGTAAACATTGGAATACAAAAATATTGAAAATTCTTGGAAAGAAAATCTATCTCAATTGTTTTGCCAATGCTGCCTCAATTCAATTTGCAGTTATTTACTCTGGTTCAGTGAATATCTAGAACAAAAATCCAACCGAACTTATCCTAGTAAGTAAGGACTTTTTAAGAAAGGTTAATGCACATTGTTTATGACTTTTGTTCATAAGATGAATTTTTATTTTTCATACTAAAGCCACAAGTATATCCAGGATTCATGAATTGAATTATGTAGACATAAATAATTAAATTAGATTTAACATATGCACATTCTTAATCTCATGTTCTGTGTCATGCTCTGTGTCAACCATGTCTTCAGTTACAGCAATTATTAACAACTACATGCAACTATCAGTGTTCTTTGCTAGGTGGGAAATATTGAGGGCATTTGCAATGTCTATATTTTCAATATGGTATTTCCAGTGCCCAGTGTGTAACAGTGGATGCTTAGTAAGTTTAATCAAAGGAAGGAAAATATAGTTGTATAGTTAAGTTCATTAAAATCAATTTAAACAAAAGTCAAAGAATTAAGCACACAGGAATTACCCACACAAAACTGCTTAGAAAAATAGGGTACCTTTGGCTAGAGACAGGCAAGCATCAGTGTAGGGTGCTATTATAATAGATGGAGTTTTTATTTATACTATTATATTTTGATTTATATAAAGTTTATTATTTATACAAAGTTTGTATTATTCTAAACACAGGAGGAAGTTTTGCTAAAAAAACTACATGCTGAATTTTTTTTCCATTTATTTTTATTAGTTGGAGGCTAATTACTTTTCAATATTGTAGTGGTTTTTGCCATACATTAACATGAATCAGCCATGGATTTACATGTGTTCCCCATCCCGATCCCCACTCCCACCTCCCTCTCCACCCGATCCCTCTGGGTCTTCCCAGTGCACCAGCCCTGAGCACTTGTCTCATGCATCCAACCTGGGCTGGTGATCTGTTTCACCCTTGATAATATACACTACATGCTGAATTTTATTGGGTGCTTTTAGATTGGTTTGAGCTGCCAGCACACCTTGCAGACCTAATCGAGTTTTGGTCCCTAGTTTTCTCCTGTTTATCATGTCATTTTTAGCCTAAGATGTAACTTCTGCTCAAGGGGTCAGACTTGGGTTGGAAGAATTGGTAATTGCAAAACTCTTTGCTGATGAATTAGAAGGAATGATTATTAGAGTCATTTTGTTTTATCTTTGTACGGAGTTTCTAACCTTGAATTTGCCATTTTCACAAGGGTTTAGCAGGAATTTTCCACCTTTTGCAGGTTTGATTTGCTGGTCTGTGTCAACCTAAGGTTTTAATTGACAGGTCTCCTAGAGGACAGCAGATTGTGATGGGTAGATGAGCTTAATATCTGAGTATGTTCTGAAAAAGCGTTTAGCTACTATGAAAAGTTCAAATTTTCAAATACAGAGGCCCCAACACATGTCCTAATTTGAAAGAGTTTAAAGGAGCTTTGAAGGGGCTTTCCTGATGGCTCAGTTGGTAAAGAATCTGCCTGCAATGTGGGAGACCTGGGTTTGACCCCTGGGTTCGATCCCTGGGCTGGGAAGATCCCCTGGAGGAGGGCATGGCAACCCACTCCAGTATTCTTGCCTGGGAAATCCCCATGGACAGAGGAGCCTGGTGGGCTACAGTCCATGGGGTTGCAAAGAGTTGGACATGACTAGGCAACTGAGCACAAAGGAGCTTTGAGGGACTTCACCCTGATCCACAATGAGATTCACGCTTGAACAGATGAGGTTGTAAAGAAAGTCATACTGTGGGGATAGGAAATTAAGCTTGTGAGGAAAATACTCCAGGGAGTCATTATGAGTAGGGACAAAGGAAGGAGCCATGGAGACTAGGTTAGACGGATCAGCATGGTCTTTCCCAGCAGATGCTGCCTCTCTTTCCAAGTGTTGATGGTAATGGCAGGGTGAGCTCTGTGGAATGGATAAGGGCTTCCAAAACCTCTGCTATGAGAAGCCCCCTTGAAAATAGAAGGTGTTCACCACTAGAGCAAGAAGAATCAAGAGGATAAAGTGAGGTCCTGGGGAGGGCCTGGGCGAGCTCGGCTACAGTGCTGGCAGTGACTGAAATTAACTCGATATTTCATCTTGTGTTGCTGATTGCAAACGAACAAGAATGCAAATGAAAATAAATGAGAATTGTTTCCTTATACTGACTACTGGTTTTTAGTGTAGGCAAACCTAAATGTCAAAAAAGATGTGATGATCTGATCTTTTTTTAAAAAAACTTTTTATTGGAGTATAGTTGCTTTACAATGTTGTGTTAGTTTCTGCTAAACAACAAAGGGAGTCAGCTATATCCACTCTTTTCTGAACTTCCTTCACATGCAGGTCACCACAGAACATTGAGCAGAGTTCCCCGTGCTCCACAGAAGGTTCTCATTAGTCTTCCACTCTGTGCCTAGTAGTAATGAGAAAGAGCCAGAAACCCTTACAAGATCAACCAAAAGAAATAAGTTAACACTGCAGTCATGGACGTGCATTTGTATTTCTGAAGCTAAATATATACATTTGACTCTGACAGGGAAACTGGGACCTATGTTGGGTTGTATCTACAAGAACCTGTTTTAAAAAATGTGATACAGTTTTCTTCTTCAGCATCAGCTGGGGATGATCTTGGAGCATGAAGGTTATCAGAGAGGAAGCACCTTCTCTAGCAATTATCCTCTGGGGTCAGCTCTGCAAGTTGCTCCCGCATTAATAGCCTTTCCCCTTCATCCTGTTCTAACTCAGCCCGTTCATTAATAGCTCCAGACTTTATTCCCTGCAGCTCTCATGAGAACAGCATTTGTGGACTGACGGTAGGGCAGGGTGGTGTATGTGGGAAGCCTCTGTCTTTATACAGGATTTACTTTTCACTGAATCTATTTATTAAGAGACCTTGGGGAAGTCTGTTGTTTCACAGCCAGTTGAGTGGTATCTCATTGGTAGAGTTTATTCAGATAGTTTTCTTGCTGTTTATGACACAGACTGATTTGGTTTTCTGTTTATTTGCTTACTATTATTTTCCATTTCAGCCTCTGAAGAATAGTGTCTTTACTAACATTCTGGAATTGTACTACTTCTAAACAAATAAACAAGTAAAACTATTTATGTCAAAATTCTTTTATCCTTAAAGGTCAGCTCAAATTGTGCTTCCCTTTGGCAGTTTTTCTAGATTTCTCCTGAGTCAGAAGTGTCTTCTTTATTTTGTATGATCCTTGAGCACATTGCCTCACTTAAAAAAAAACAACATCTTTTTTTGTTAATGGTATTTGATGGCCGGGAAAAGTACACCCCAAGTCTTTAAAGAACAATCTAATACTGGTTTCCTTTAAAAAAAAATGCAACTCAGCTCCTAGATCAATGCCTTATATATAATCGATGTTTGCAAGAAGAATGTTTGGTGGATTGGTCATTAGAGAATGTGTTTTGAGGAGAGGGTAGAGGGCGATAGTTAAGAAATAGTGCTCTGAAATCAGAAAATACCATGGTTTAGGTCTCATAATTTATATTCTGCTATTTATTAGATTTATCTCCTTGGACAAATTGTTTACTGTATGAAAATTTCAGAAAAGTTCATCCACAAAATAGAATAGAAGCTGATATATACTTTCAAAATTCTCATTAGAATTAAATTAGGTAATATATTCAATTTAACCCTATCACTAATAGGCATTCAACAGAGAACTAGTTGTTATTATTAACTTTAATTATGATCATTAATCCACTAGCTTTATTTTCCATAAAGATATACAAGAAAGGGTATGCTTAGGAAGCATTAAACAGGCCAAGAACTAACAACAATGGCAAGTAGCAAGTATTCTTTAGTGAGGCCAATCCTTTTGTGAGGTGCCCCAGATAGAAGAGTGTGCCTGCAACTCTAGTAACTTAAAAGAAACACAATATTATCTGGTTTTGAAAAGTATAAAGACATTAACAATGGACATAGAAACCTTTGGAATAAAATATTGTCTTAGCTGATCGTTAAGAAAAATCTTTTCATGATTTCAATAGGTCTTAACATGCAAAATAATTCTATTCCAAATATTTGGTGACCAGGAGAGAATTACTGCTCTTTCTGTTTTGTCATTTAGGGGTCCACTAGGAATGTTACAGTTATTAATGACAAGTGGTTCCTGTAGAGAGACTTTTAAAGGCTCCTCTCTTGCTTGAATCCTGGCCTTTCACAGTGATGCCACAGTAGTCTCCTTTTACTGGGATTTGGGGATTCTTGCCCTCAATACTATCAACAAAAAATTACACTCATCTAACTCCGTTGCTCTCAAATGTAACCAGTTTTTATGATGAAACTCATGGAAAAATGAGTTCACAAAAGAACAATATGAAAAAAACAAACAAAATCCTCTTAGATTCACTAATAAATCTTTCTGGATAAAGACAAGACACTTCTTGAAACAATAAACAGTTATATAATACAACTGCTTCTGTGATCAAATATACGTGTATAATAAAAGACTAGAAAACGTCTTGCTTATTTTCTACTAAAGATCTTACTTGAGGGAATGACTTAAAAGGCATAACTGATCTAAGTTAACAATTTCAGTCTAGCAATGTGCTGAAGGTCTTAAGTGTGGTGATGAATCTTATATACATTTTGTGTCCACAGTTCCTTAAACTTAAATTTTTATAAGGAAAGCTCATTGTGAGATGCATTTCTGTCATTCAAGTAAATTTCTATAAAACTGGGATCAGGATGCAGAGAAAATGGCACTGTCTTTAAGGATTCAAATTTCTCTTGAAATACTTAAAAAATTGTTGAGTGTCTTGTAGTGAAGCGCATCTAAGGGTTTGAAAGACTCAGGTTTTGATGGCCAATTTTTTTTATCCATTAATTTCACCCACCTCTGTCATCCATCCATCCTACAAAAAGCCCTTGAGACATCAGTATAATAGTCTGCTGGAGAGATGGTCGACATTAAAGAACAATTACCAGGATGACCAGAGTTCATTCGGGAGCACAACCGAAGGAAAGTCTAGTGCAGAATAAGGAATCAGAAATGGCTTTGGAAGGGTAATGCACTTGTGTTAGAACTTGAAGAATGAGGAAGATTTTTTTTTTTCCTGGTGGTCTAGCAGGGGAATATAGAATGTTGCATTAGTAGCATTTTAAGAAATATTAGATGTCAACCATCCCTCAGCTTCTCCCTCTATGTCCCTTGTCTTAAAGAGAGTATTAAAAACTAATTTTTTCTTGTATTAAAGATCATTTATACAGTGATTACTATATGCCAAGCACTGTTCTAAATTTTTCATATGAGTCCATTTAATCAAATTTATAAGGTAGGTACTATCATGATTCCCTTTTTCAGGAGGAGAAAACGGTGATAGAAGTTAGATAGTTTGCTAGCTAACACAGCTGGTTCACGGTGGAAGTAGGATTCCATTGGGTTGCAGAGTTTAACTCTTATCTTCTGCACTCTACTTGTGATAAGCAGGATGATGGCACCCCAAAGAAGTCCACGTCCTAATTCCCTTCAATCTATGAATATATTTACCTCAAGTAGCAACAGACTTCACAGATATAATTATGGATTTTGAAATGAAGCGATAACCCTGGATTATATGGATGGGCCTGCTGACAAGTGTCCTTAAATGGTGAGGAGGGAAGCAGAAAAGTTAGAGGTATGAGGAGGGAAACAGGGGTCAGAACAATACTGTCTCTGAACCTCAAGTGGCTTCCAGAAGCTGGAAATTTATTCCTTGTATAAATCCTCTCCTTGGAGCCTCCGGAAAGAATCAGTGCTGTCAACACCTCGATCTTAGACCAGTGAACCCATTTTGGACTTCTCCCCCCAGAACTGTAAGATAATAAATTTGTGTTGTTTACCACTAAGTTTGTGATAATTTGTTACAGCAGGAGTGAGAAACTAATATAACTTTCTTAAAATAGCTTCTTTTACTTTCATACCAAATAACTACTTTTATTTTTTAATTATCTCACATTTAGCGTCCCTAAGGGAAGGTATCTGAGTGATACCTGAGTATTGGTTATTTTTCTTAGGAGGCAAGATTATTGCCCAGGCCATCTTAAAAACCTTTGCCTACCCTACGGATTCCTGCTTATGGCCTGGGCTGTAATCTCTGGTCCATTCATCCAGGGACACAAGAGAGTCCCTTGTGTTCACAAGGATTCCTCGTGTGCTCAGTGACAAGGAGGGCATGGGAGTCAGTTGGAGCATCACAGGTTTCTTGTCTGTGTGGCATGGTTATTACTGATTTGCTAAAAAATGAATTGTCCACTGAATGCCAGCCCCATCTCTGCATTTTGTATGCACTGATCTACATGTGCACGATTATAAACTGCAGTACATGTCTTGTGTCATCTGACAACTCTGCTTTATTAGCTGTTGTGTAAATGAGGTTACATAATAACAGGTGATTTTTAATTGTTGTGACAGTTTTGAACTTCATTCTGCTGAAGTCTAATTAGGTTTGAAAAGCATACTCTTGACTCTTGGTCTAGTGGTTGTGATCACAGACTCGGGTGCTGTGTTTTTCTGGGTTGAATATTGGCTCCCATGTTCTGGGAATGTTTACTAATCTCTTCTCTCCATTTTCCCAACTACAAATAATAATTGGTAAAAGTACCTATCTCACAGGGTTATGATAAAGACTAAATATCTTAATATATATAAAGTAATTCAGACAGTGTGCAAAATATAGCCATACTTCATTTTATTGTTGTTTTATTGAGCTTCACAGATCCTATATTTTTTATAGATTGAAGGTTTGTGGCAGTTTTGCATTCAGCAAGTCTATTGGTGTCATTTTTCCAACAGCATTTGCTCACTTTGTGTCTCTGTGTCATATTTTGGTAATTCTCACACTGTTTCAAACTTTCTCATTATTATTATATTTGTTTTGGTGATCTGTGATAAGTGATTTTTGATGTTACTATTTTAAAAAAAATGACAACCCATTGAAGGCTCAGATGATGGTTAGTATTTTTTTCTTTTTTTCACTAGCAAAGCATTTTAAAATTAAGGTTTGTGGATATTTGCACAAAATGATATTGCATACTTAATAGACTACAGTATAGTGTAAACATGAATTTTATATGCACTGGGAAACCAAAAAATTTGTGTGACCTACTTTATTGCAATATTCACTTTATTTTGGTAATCTGGAACTGAACCTGCAATATCTCTAAGGTCTGCCTATACGTGCAGAGCAAATAATAGCTATTATTATTACTAAACATTTAAAAATCACTTGGGAAAGAGATTGGCCCCCTGTTGAACTTATTTTCATATACTGTAGAGCCTATGATTTGTACGAATGAACCCTTTGTTTCCTACTATAGGTTTCTAGGTATGTTGGAAGCTGCTCCTTGTTATAAATGTCAAAGTTCAGTAAAAAGGCACATGGGTAGATGAGCATTATGACTGGAACACATATGATGTCCAGTTAGCCCCCAGATGGCTGACTCTGTGCCGGTGTTTAGACTGCACAGTTCTGTAATCTAAGCAGCAGTGCCTTGACAGTGTTTTCTAGTCTGTCTTTGGAATTTAAATCTTTGAACTTGGATGGCTTTAATGAGAAGTATTTCCCCAGAGAGGTAGGATCAAGATGGCAGAGTAGAAAGATTCTGAGTTCACTTTCTCCCCCACACATACCCAGATCATAATTACATGCAGAACAACTCTCTCTGACTTGAAGACTAGCTTAACGGCTCTTCTGCAATTAAGGATATAAAGACAAAACCACATTGAGACAGAGACAGGAGTCAGTACACACACTCACGGCACAGTGTCTCACAAGCAGTGGCTGATATTACAGACTTGGAGGTCTTCTTCAAGGGGCAGGGAGTTCAAACCGCACATTGAGTACCCCCAGCCCTGGGAACCAGCATTAGAAAAGTTGAGCTCCTATAACTCACTTGCAAACAAGCAAGGCTTACGGAGAGAGTCAGAAAGGTAGAGGAAATTGAGACTCTACTCTTACGGGCTTATGTACAAACTCACTTGCTCTGAGTCCCAGCTCAGAGGCAGCAGATGGAAAAGAAACTGGCATTCTAGCCAGCCTGCCATGACCACCCTAGCATGCCCACTGTCCCACACCTGGCTCTTGCTCTAGCTCTTCTGTCAAGGTGGCAGCCCCTCATGTGCCCCAGGAGAAGTCCTGACCCATGTCGGGCTTCAGCTCCAGTCCTCTCGTCAAAACCACTGGTGTGTGCAGTCCACACAAGGACACACCTGCACAAGGCCATGCCTTCAAGACTGGGAGAGGCAACTGTATTGCCTAATTCATAGAGACAAACAGAAAGTCAATCAAAATTAAAAGACAAAAGAATTTGTGCCAAACAAAGACCAATAAAACTCCAGGGAAAAACCTCAATAAAATGGAGATAAGTACTTATCTGATAAAGAGTTAAAAGCGATGGTCATGTCTGATGTTCAGTGAACTTGAGAGAACAATGGAGGAACCAGTGAGAACACCAACAAAGAGAAAATATTAAAAAGAACCAATCAGAGCAGACACATGCAATAAATGAAATGGAAAATACACAAGATGGAGTCAGCAGCAGATCGGAGGGCCTTCAGTTCACTCATATAAATGGACTGAGACTTCAAGGCATAAAACAAATGACTGGGCAATGAATGAACTGGGAAACAAAGCAATAAACCAAACGTGAGTATGGACCACAGATGAATGGATGCAGAAACAGGGCAGTGAAGTGGCTTTTGTTTGCAGAGGAAGCTGAAGCTTCCACGTGACATGGTTTTTGTTCTGGGTGGCCTCCCTCCCTATTCCTATACAGTAACATGTATGTTGTCTGAATAGATTAAAACTAATCTGATGAAATAGAATTCACAGTTATAAAGTGTAAGCAGAGCTGAGACCATTTTCCTGGGTGAACACTATACTGTAAGTAAGTTTTCAATGAGGGAAAAGTGTTTTTTGGTAAAAGAGCAGATAAAGAGAGCAAGAAAAATGCTTTGTGTAAAAATGCAGAAATACTGCTTCATCAAGAAGCTAAAATGGTGACTATTTGCTTGTGGAAATACATTTTTACTTAAAAGCACAATGACTGAAATACATATTTTCTTTTAAAGTTTGCATATCTGTTAATGTCTGTGTCACTGAGTTTGCTAAGGATTTGTCTTCTTCAAGATTTATCTTGACCTACCTGATTCTAAATTTCTTCAGCATTTGGTGACCACTAGGTTGTTTTCATCCTGCTTAAAATTTTCCCTGGTGTTTTTGTTAGTGTTGATCAATGCTGAGTAAAATCAGAGGAGAAAAATGGAAGGCCCACTCATTCATTCATTCATTTATTTAGTAAATATTTTCTGGATGCCGAACACTGTGCTCTGAACTGAATATATGGCAGTTACTACAACAGATCACAGACTGAAATTTTGGTTTGCATCTGATATTACTAAACGTCTAGAAGGGTATACATCTAATTAAGAATTTGGGCTTATACTCTTAGTTCAGAACAAATGAAGATTAGTAGGGAACACTATCTTCCTTACAACCTAAGTAAGGGAGATTCTAAACAGGGTACTTTACATATATATGGTAGTAAGTTAGCTTCTGTTTTGATGTGTAAGAAGTGATGTGAATTTTAAAAGATATTTATAATTCACAAAGCCTAGAAAAATAATGTTTTAAATGATCATTTTATAGATAAATAACTTGGCAAATACCATAAGAAGTAAAAGCATATTTGCAATGAACCAAGTGTATACCTCCTTAATTTTGGAGTTAAGGAAAATACTAACGTACTTGACATATGCTGTTAATAAAGCTTTACGAATTTATTAATGTGGAGGAGACATCATTTAATCTTGTTTTTTTGTATTAAGATCTGGTATTCTCACCCCATTAGAACTTAGCATAAACAGGGACCATGAAAAAATATTTTCTTCCTGCTGGCAAACAAAACAGAGATGGAACATATTGTGCTCCTGCAGATTCAGAGGAGACACAGATAATAAGGACATTTGCAATCACCTAATAGCAAGCCTGAAATTACCCCTGTTCCTATTAGGCTAAAATGTAATGAGGAGTGGTAGGTGACACAGGGTCACATTTCCACAGTCACCATGAGAAAATGATATCTCCGGTTAAAATAACGAGGAGAGAGAAAAGAAAAGACTCTTCTTTATGAGATATGTCTTTTTTTAAGAAAAATTTCTTTTGCTTTCACATAATGAGAAGAGACAGAGAATGACTTATTTTTCTTAAATTTGCCACTGCAACTACTTCCAGGCAATACAAATACAACTTCTCTTGCCTATACTCAAATCCTTTAGAGCCTCTGGGAAAAATCTAGGGCATTTAAAATGGATTTTATTCTTCTCTTTTTAATTTTTCTGTCTCATTTCTGCATACACAGTGGTAAAACAAGCAAGCAAATTAAAGAATAAAACAAAACTGGTTGAATTTGGGAAAACAGCACATTATTTTGTAACCAAGCTAACAAATGGATAAAAAATCATGTATTAAAAAAAAATCACGTATTAATTGCTTAAATTCAATCATTTGGGCAGATTTTAGAGTCATTTTTGTGTAAAAACAATTATGCATATTGGATCACTAATCGAGCAAGAAAAATGTCAAAAAATTCTAAGAAATATCTAAAAACCAATTTCCTGTGATCCAAAAGTTTATGTTTACTTGGAAAAATAAGAAAAGAGAAACTCAAGGAATTCCACTGTATCTCAGAGCAGTGAACATTTTGAGTATATTCAGGATATTTTTTATATTTCCATCCATTTTGAATTGGAAGACATGGAAGTGGAGGCAAATCTGCAGCACAGTCATGGCCATGATACTGAACCTTAAGGCTGTGTTTCTTCAAAGTCAGGAATGTCATCCAGGCTGAAACTGACACTGATTCATATCCTTGAGATTTTCTGTTCGCCTCTTTAATTTGGGGTCTGCGTTATGGTCTGAATGTGTTCCCTCCAAATTCATATGTTGAAGCCTTGAAGCCCAATGCAGCTATATTTGGAGATAGAGCTTGTGAGGAGGTGATAAATTAATATGAGGTCATAGGATGTGCCCTGATACACTTGGACTAATGCCCTTATAAGAAAGGGGAGAGACACCAGAGCTCGCTCTCTCTGCTATATGAGGACACATTAAGGTGGTGTCTGTCTTCAAGCTACGAAGGGAACGCTCATTAGGAACTCCACTGGGTCAGCACCTTGACCCTGAATTTACCAGCTTCTAGAACTTTGAGAAAACAAATTTCTGTTGTTTAAGCTACCCAGTCTGTGATAGTTTGTTATGACAGTCTTGAGCAGACCAAGACAACCTGGAAATTAAAATACCCAACCCTATTCAAAACTCAGGATCCGTACACATACATTGTTAAGTGTGGTAGGTTGCCTTAGGTCAGGGCCCCCATTAAGAGAGTCATTGGAGGAAGTTTATAAAGCTCAGACTCAGGCACTGACTTAAGTCACATATGAGAATTTTTGCTAGCTAGCAGAGACGTTTTTTAAACAGAGATTTAGCAACGGAGTTGCTTACTAGAGTCTAGAAACTGCTGAGTTTCAGATGTTAATGTAGAAGTGACTTATTCATGAAAAACAAATATGCAAGAGGCCTGCAAAACTGGCCCAAACTGTGGCTCTTTCAAGTATTTGCTATAAGAAATTGATGAACAAATTAGAATTTTCTAGACCTCATTTTCCTCATCTATAAAATGGGGATGCTACCTATGATTGTTGTGATAATTATATGAATGAATGCATATAATATACTTAGTACCATGTCTGAATGTGAAAATCTCTCAGTCATGTCCCCCTCTTTGCAATCCCATGGAATTCTCCAGGCCAGAATACTGGAGTGGGTAGTCTTTCTCTTCTCCAGTGGATCTTTCCGACCCAGGAATCGAACCAGGGTCTCCTGCATTGCAGGTGGATTCTTTACCAACTGACCTCTCAGGGAAGCCCAGTACCATGTCTGGCACTTATAAATTCTATATGTAAATTTAAACTAAAGAATAGTAGTAGTAATTATGATATTATGTCCTTGTTTACTTGTTGAAGTATCCCTCTTATTTTTACTTGCAACTTTTTGGTAAAGTTCTTTTTCATATTCTTTACCTCTCAGCTTTTTTTTTAGCGTACATCGCCTTATCTGATTTGAGGTGTTGGAAAAGAGCTGAGGCTTTCTTTAGGGTGTGCAGGAGTCTTCTCATTTCTCATTGTCATCATAGGTTTTCTGGTCTTTTGGCAAGCTTTCACAAAGCCCAACTTCTTAGTCTTCTGCAGCAGAGAATCCACTGGTGAGAGGTTTTTTCCTCTGATTTTAACTGAAAGACAGAGCCAGTCTTCTCCTGGAGGTGTGGCTTTGGGCAGTCGGAGTGCCGCTGAGGACTGTATTTGCCTACTGGACTACCCTTGACCTACTTCCTTTACACCTCTAATTGCTCCATCCCCTGGCAGTATTGTTGTAACTGCACTGCAGCTTTCTAGGTCTTCCAATATTGATTCGGACTTAATTTTATTTTTATAAAGACCGTGTCATTTCAAAGAATTTTTTGAAGGAGTGACTATTCAAAGTTGTTTGTAGGTTAACCATATTTAACTGAAAAATAATTACTTTTAAAGATAAAATAAAAGCAATGATAAATAGCAACAAAAATGTAGTCCTGAAATCCTTCAAGCTCATGGTTTAAGGTGTTGGCAAGTAGAGCGATACGTGCTTTAGAAGGAGGGGAAGTGAGGCACATGAAGTTGTAGCGCGTGGGGGAACCAAGACTCAGAGTCTTCATAGTCTGGGCTGTGGTTTGTGAGGCTGAGATGAGGACTGTATGTTGAATAACTGGAAAAGGTCTGTGGGATGGATGTTTTTGGATACCTGGAGAAGTGAGCCAGGGGTGAGAAAGTGGCAAAGCAGCAGCTCTGAAGCTTTGCTCTTCTTTCTCCTCCCCCTGTCCTGCCCCACGTAGTCCGGATGGCTTCTCAGTGAAAAGCAGCTACAGTCTGGGAACAAGGAACAGTATGATGGCAGCAGCTGATGGGAAAAAAAGATGATGAGCAAAGAGAAATGGTGAGTTTCTGAGGCCCCCTGCTTGAATGAACCAGGTTTGGGTGAATTTGAAGATACTTAATTAAAAAAGAAACATGGTAATATATCCCTACATAATTACTGCTAGTGTTTTCCTCTATTTGAGAAAGGTATAGATCATCAAAGGCATAAGATATAATTTATGGAGATGTAATTATTCAATACACAACATCAGTCATTTGAACAACACATTTATACTTCTGTTTTTATGAATCACTCACATAGAATTGTATTCCAAACATGTTGTATGTTACCTTTAATATTTTCTAAGTTGGAAAATGCCTGCTTTTAAGATGCATCTAAATTTTTGAAGTATCCAAAAACCACATAGACCTCCAACTAATAAAAATAAATGGAAAAAATAAAAATAAATAAAAATAAAAAATAAAACAGTGAAAAACAAAAAACAAAAAAAACACATAGAATCAAGTTGGGGATAAGATCTTGATCAAACTGAAGTTATCAATGTCATTCCTTGTAAGGCTCACAATATATCCTTGGGAACAAGTCCAGAAGAGGCCTTGCAGTAGGAGGAAATATGTATAATGGCCAAATAAATCTCTAAAGGCAAAATGCACAGCTGGCCACCTGTTCTCTGCCTGGAGGTAGGTATTTAACACATGCCAAATGAATAAGAAAAGGGAGAGAGAGAAAGAAAAACAGAGAAGAAAATTAAAGAGTATAAAAAAGAAAGAACATATAGCCTAGGTGATGGTTAATATCATTACCTTGCTTTTTATGTTACAGGCCACTTCTGTGTACCTTACCTCTAGGGTGCATACAAATATAATGAAGTAAGGACTTTGTAAAAACAGTATTATTCTGATATATTTTATTGTGTCATTTGATTTTTATTCTCATGTAGTTGTAGACTCAGGTTTTAATACTCTAGAAAGATATGTAATACCTTAGAGCTTAAAGCAAAGTGTGATTTGGGTTAGCATAGGACATTTCTAAATTTTGTGACAATTTGTTTAAGGATGAACAAGAAATGTGGTTGATTTCATTTCATTAGAAAATCTGATCTATTCAATTCATGGATTTCTGAATCCAGATAAAAAGCAGCAAATCTACAGCATTGTTATTCCCCATTTTACTGTTAATTTCTTTGTTTGAAATTATGACTTGTTTTATTTATTTATTTTTGATTGCCTGGGTAGAGTGAATGGAGATATATATATATATATATATACACACACACACACATACTTGATATATAGCAAAATTTCACATGTATCTACTCTTTTATTATAGAGAAAAATGTGAATTATTTATTGATTTCTCATAAGGAGGTAAGAATATGAATTAAAATTTTTTGTTACTATACTAGCCCAGAACTGCATTAGGTGTCTGGTAATCCCCTATGTGAGAGGGTTATTATTTCTATTTTTGCAGACATTGAGTAGAAAACTCAGCAAAATTAATTAACTAGTCTCAAGTTACAAAAATCAAATATTGGTGAATGGGAACATGCATCCAGATTTATCTGCAACTAGTGCCTCTGCTATCGCTGCTGTATTGTGTTACACTCTCTTCTTCTCTCTTCTTTTTTGGCATTTGGATACGTTTATCTTGATGGTAACATCATTCTAAATATGTAATTCCCATTGTTCCATAATATTCTTGAATTATGAGAAAAGAAAGAAGAATGAAAGGGAAATTCGAAGGAACAGAGGAGAAACTAGAGAGTGAGATCAAGAGAGAGACTGCAACCTCCTTTGCTTTCCAAAGGTAAAACCAGAGCAGCTGGTTTTATTTTTATTTTGCTTTGGGCAATGTCTTTAGTCATTTTGAGAAAAAAAAAACCCCAAAACTTAATTTCCACCTATTTCTGAGGCCACCGTAATGCCCTTTCTCCTAATGTACAAAAGAATTCCTCCGTCACTTGCTTAATCAGATCAAGGGAACAGAAAGGGCCTCTTCTCTAAACATCCTTTTTCAAGTTGATATGAACACCCAGTGTCACTGTCTAGAGCTTTTCAGTATATTTGCATAAAAGCTTGTCGCTTTCTCTAAGGCAGCCTTCTATGAAATTCCGATTTTATCCAGTCTAAAAATTTCCTCTGCACTCTTAAGAAAAAAATAATAGGCTTCTTATTTTATTTATTTTAAATTTAAATTTAATTTTATTTTTGGCTTCTCTATGTCTTTGTTGTACCTCGTGGGCTTTCCTCTAGTTATGGTACACTCTTGGCAGAGCATAGGCCTTAGAGTGTGTGGACTTGGTACTGTGCTGGCTTTCTAGCTGAGGCACGTGGGCTCAGTTGCCCCGTAGAATGTGGAAGCTTAGTTCCCCAACCAGGGATCAAATCTGTGTCTCCTGCATTGGAAAGCAAATTCCTAACCACTGGGTCACCAGGGAAGTCCATATTTGTGTTTTATATAGATAGGAACTACAACATTTAAGAAGTTTCACTTCTACATTGTTTTTTGACATACATGGCCAAATCCACTAGTGCCAGTGTTTTAGAAAGCTTAATAAGAGTCTCTGCATGTATCATTCTTACTCATAAAGCCATGTTTACCACTCTTTAATCAAATCTTCTCCACTCTTCCAGACTACAGAGATCTCAACCTGTCCATGAAGTCCTTCAAGACAATTCCAACCACAGTGATTTCTGTCCTCTCTGGACTTCAGTTGAGGAGACTATAGAAAATGGTCTAGTGATTTTAATGCTCTTCCCACCCACCCCTCCTCCAAAAGTCTAATCCAGCATCTAGCAACTAGTAGGAAATTAACAAATAACTTTCTTTAATATTTTTTCTCAACCCATATTTAACACAGGAATGATGATGATAATATTAATAAAGACAACAGTCTCTTCTGCAGTTCCTTGATAATGTATAAAAAATCATTAGGCTTGGAGAAGTGTGATACAATGGAAAGTGTATTAACTTGAGAATCACAGGAGGCCTTCACTGTTGTCGTCTCAACTTGTCAACTGAGCTTGTGCGTTTAATCTCCCTGAAACTTTTCCTTATCTTTAAAAAGAGAACATGGAAACATAGGTTCTTTAGTTTTTTTCTTGTATTAACCTTTTGGAAAAAAACTGATTTTTCCCCCTTGAACTTTGTAAGCTGCAACTTTGATTGCTGTCAATTTGTAGTCAACCTATATTGCTCTTTCCATGTGTTATGGATTCTCCCAAAGGTCAAACAAGCTCTGACGATGAAACTCTGCATTGTTGGCTATGGTACACAAGGGATTGTGAGCTTTAAACTTAATGTTATGCTAGGATTTCTTTGAAGAGTGTTAAAGAGCAGCTGGTGTGCTTAGAAATTCTCAACTAGTCTGAGCCACCTAGTAGTGCTTTACAGCTCTAGGAGAGAACTGACATGGGGGAAACATAAAAACGACCATTTCAACATACACTGTGGGGCAGGATTTTTCTATTTTGTGTTCTTTACAAAGGTTAGCTTTCCCCTGGTTACTGTGTTTTTTCTCTTTAACTAACTGTAAGGGACTCAGACATAACTATAGCTTCCTGTAATTTCTGTTTTCCTCCTCTTTTCTTGGTTGAGGGAGTAGGGATAGTGAATTATTAGGAAGGAGCGAGCCAAGAAAACCGCATGTGGATGGAGTTCCTTACCTGGAGTTTACAGAGCACCAGAACCAGTGGTTCAGTTCAGTTCAGTTCAGTCGCTCAGTCATGTCCGACTCTTTGCGACCCCATGGACTGCAACACTCCAGGCCTCCCTGTCCGTCATCAACTCCTGGAGTTTACTCAAATTCATGTCCATTGAGTCGGTGATGCCATCCAACCATCTCATCCTCTGTCATCCCCTTCTCCTCCTGCCTTCAATCTTTCCCAGCATCAGGGTCTTTCCCAATGAGTCAGTTCTTCACATCAGGTGGCACTCTAATACTTTGATAAGAGTTTCAGTTTCAGCATCAGTCCTTCCAGTGAATATTCAGGACTGATTTCCTTTAGGATTGACTGGTTTGATCTCTTTGCAGTCCAAGAGACTCTCAGGAGTCTTCTCCAACACCACAGTTCAAAAGGATCAATTCTTTGGCGCTCAGCTTTTTTTATGGTCCAACTCTCACATTTGTATATGACTACTGGAAAAATGGACCTTTGTTGGCAAAGTAATGTCTCTGTTTTTAATATGCTGTCTAGGTTGTTTGTAACTTTTCTTCCAAGGAGCAAGCGTCTTTTGATTTCATGGCTGCAGTCACCATCTGCAGTGATTTTGGAGCCCCCCCAAAATAAAATCTGTCACCGTTTCCATTGTCTCCCCATCTGTTTGCCATGAAATGATGAGATCAGATGCCATGATCTTTCTTTTCTGAATGTAGAGTTTTAAGCCTTCTCTGTGAGGGGTTGGCAGGGCCCAGAGGCACAGCTTCCTTCCTTCCTTCTTTCCTTCCTCCACCCTTCTCTCCCTTCCTCCTCCCCTTCCTCTTCCAATCCTTCTTCCATTCCTTCCTTCTTTCCTTTCTACCTTTTCTGTTTTCTTCCAACTTTCTTTCTTTTTTTAAAAATAGTTCCTTTCTTCCATGGCAATTTGTTCTCGGAATTCCTGTGAGGAAGAAAATTCTGTTTCTGACTTGTGTATTTTTACCTTATTCTTCAAGACTCTAAATAATAAATTGCATTAAGAGGGAGCTGTTCTAGGATCCTGAAAACCCCCCTAACTTGATTATTTCTTGGTGTCTTGAGAGATACACTTATTTGTTCAGTGATTTTAAAGCTCAAATAGGAATTGCACAGCCTAAAATAGTGTGTATAGTTGTGTTTTAATGTGTGCTTTTAGAGATTTTCTTTTTCTATGTAGAGATAGAGAAAGGCTTTTCCATTTTTTTTTCTTGAAAAGTATAATTGTTTAGCAATTGTTGATGGTGCCTGTCATGTATTAAATTTAACCAAAAATAAATGTATTTAATCAATAAAATGTTTCTCCCTTTTTTAGTAGAGATAGTTCTTTCTGATTTTTAAGCTACAGTTTCAAGTTAAAGAAGCAAATTTTTCAAAAATTTTTTTTTATTCAAAAGTATCCCACTGTTCAACTTTACATTGGCTACTCTCTTTAATAGTAGGAGATAATTTGGCCATCAGTTTCTTAAATCTATAAAATTAAGTCAAAAGAGACGTTCATATCATTTTCCATTTAGTACACTAAGAATTCTAATAGTTTTTATTTAGAAATTAATAAAAATTACCAAATATTACTTATGTAATCAGAACTGAACCAAGTATTTAAAAAGATTCAAAGAACCAAGTAATCTAGCTCTTGGTACAGGATATTTATACTCAAATTGTGGATATACACCCGCACACAAGTTATCTCTAAAGGGTTGATAAGCTGTAATAAAATGTAATATGTACTTAGAATGTTTTATGGTAATCTGTGAGGTCACTATAAATCCAATTTATTTATAAAGTTAGGCACTTCAGATAAATAGATTTTAAAGTAGGTGAGAAATAATAGTGTTTTTAAACTCTAATGTTTCTCTTGTCAATTAATGTGACGTAAGAAACAGATTTCTCAAGAGGCAGGTGGTCTGGTATTTCCATCTCTTGAAGAATTTTCCACAGTTTGTTGTGATCCATGCAGTCAAAGGTTTTTGCATAGTCAATAAAGCAGAAGTAGATGTTTTTCTCAAACTTTCTTTTTAGATGATCCAATGGATTTTGGCAATTTAATCTCTGGTTCTTCTGCCTTTTCTAAATCCAGCTTGAACATCTGGAAGTTCACAGTTCATGTACTGTTGAAGCCTGGCTTAGAGAATTTTGAACATTACTAGTGTGTGAGATGAGTGAGTGCAATTGTGCAGTAGCTTGAGCATTCTTTGGCATTGCCTTTCTTAGGGATTGGAATGAAAACTGACCTTTTCCAGTCCTGTGGCCACAGCTGGGTTTTCCAAATTTGCTGTCATATTGACTGCAGCAATTTCACAGCATCATTTTGTAGGATTTGAAATAACTCAACTGGAATTCCATCACCACCACTAGCTTTGTTCAGAATGATGCTTCCTAAGACCCACTAAACATCGCATTCCTGGATGTCTGGCTCTAGGTGAGTGATTATACCATTGTGATTATCTGGGTCGTGAAGATCTCTTTTGTACAGTTCTTCTGTGTACTCTTGCCACCTCTTCTTAATATCTTCTGCTTCTATTAGGTCCATACCATTTCTGTCGTTTATTGTGCCCATCTTTGCATGAAATGTTCCCTTGAAATCTCTAATTTCCTTGAAGAGATCTCTAGTCTTTCCCATTCTATTGTTTTCCTCTATTTCTTTGCACTGATCACTGAGGAAGGCTTTCTTATCTCTCCTTACTATTCTTTGGAATTCTGCATTCAGATGGGTGGGTATATCTTTCCTTTTCTCCTTTGCTTTTCACTTCTCTACTTTTCACAGCTATTTGCAAGGCCTCCTCAGACCATTTTTTGCATTTCTTTTTCTTGGGGATGGTCTTGATCTCGCTTTCCTGTACAATGTCACGACCTCCGTCCATATTTCTTCAGGCACTCTATCAGATCTAATCCCTTGAATCTATTTCTCACTTCCACTGTATAATCATAAGGGACTTGATGTAGGTTATACCTGAAAGGTCTAGTGGTTTCCCCTACTTTCTTCAATTTAAGTCTGAATTTGGCAATAAGGAGTTCATGATCTGAGCTACAGTCAGCTTTGTTTGTGCTGACCATATAGAGCTTCTCCATCTTTGGCTGCAAAGAATATAATCAATCTGATTTCAGTATTGACCATCTGGTGATGTCCATGTGTAGTGTCTTCTCTTGTGTTGTTGGAAGAGGGTGTTTGCTATGACCAGTGCATTCTCTTGGCAAAACTCTATTTGCCTTTGCCCTGCTTCATTCTGAACTCCAAGGCCAAATTTGCCTGTTGCTCCAGGCATTCTAGTCCCCTATAATGAAAAGGACACCTTTTTTGGGTGTTAGTTCTAGAACAGCTTGTAGATCTTCATAGAACCATTCAACTTCAGTTTCTTCAGCTTCTTCTAGCTGGTTTTGAATGATTCTGGTGTTAATTCACATCATTGTCATGTCCATTATTTATAGTTGAGGATTTCTGTGGCTGTCCTTTCTAATGCTTCCCAGTTTCCTAAACAAATAAGCCCAATGTAATAGGTATTTGTCAGGGAGGGAATGTTTTTGCCTGTGACACCATAGGAATGAATCCCTTTCTTTTTCAGAGAGTGAATCTCACTGTGCTACTTCTTCTTCTCAGGTGGTCTCACACACACCCACAGCTTCAGTTGCTGTCTGCCTGTTTATAGATTTATGTGTCTCTACTGTAGGACCCATTTAACATCTTTCTGTTGGTGTCTCATTCAAACTTTTACAACACACATGATCCTTCCTTCCTCCCCTGACATCCCCAGAGCCAGTTTCTCTTCCAGAATTCCCTGTGGCTGTGATGGGTTCCATCTTCCATACACATGGATAAGTCAAAACTGGGTTTGTTGAGCATACCTTGACATTTCCCTTTTACCTCTTTTCTTATCATATGCATGATTAAGTGCTGGTCATTTTTCTTTCTACACTTTCCTCAAACCTATATTCTTTCCATTTACAATATCACCATCCTAGTTCTAATTTCCAAGACAATTACAGCTATTAGTTGGACCCTCCATTCAGTTTTCTTCGTGAAGACCAATCTCTGCAACCAGTTATTTTTTTCTTCAAAACATGTATCTGCTCGTATCAGTTATGTCTGAAGCCTTTTATGTCTGCCCCTGATCCTAAAGAAAAAGTCCCAGACTCTTTTTATAGCTTATAAGACACAGCATGATTTGGTCCTTGAATGTTTCTCCAACCTCATTTTTGGGTCACTTTTCTCCATGCTTTAGGCTTACGGACTTTCAGTTTTTCATTTTTTTTGAGTAGAGGGATTCCGCATAGAACTGTGCAGGATATATATATATTTTAACCTCTTGTTTTTTCAAGACAAAAACAATGCAACAAGTACCTCAGAATTATAAGAAATATTTTAAAAATAGATATTTCTGAGTTCCATTCCAGAACTACTGAACCAGAGTTTCTGTGAGTGGGACTTGGACGGTATTTTATGAAATGCCCCAGGGAAATTTTATAACAAAAAACTGAGAACCCTTATTCTATATGTTAAGTTCCCTTATAGCTGATATTGGGTCTTCTCTGGCAGTCAGTACTTTTAGCTTCGGCAGTCTTATCCATTCCCCAACTTCAAACATCATCAGTATGCCACAGGAACCAACAAGCCTCAGTTTTGAACTTCTGACTGAGATATTTAGTTCTCTCATGACAGCTCTACTGGATGGCTCACGGGGAGCTCAGATTAATAAACAGAGATGTGCTCAAGTCATCATGATGCCCCTGCACATCTTTGCCTTCTCCAATGTTCTTCCTCAAATATGCACCCATCCACTTGCTCTTGCCAGAAACTTTTCTTCCACCTCCCACCAATCCATAGCTGTTTCCTGTCTTTATTTTAAAATGTTCTGGCTTCTACTCACTTTTTCTGTATAAAAAACTTGGCCATCTCCCAGGAGATTTCATCTCTGCAATTTTCTACTTGGTTTTTCCCACTTGCATAATTACCTCCCAGACCCACCTGAACAATTTGATATATTACTGCTACAGGAAACCTGCTACTCCACTATTTTAAGACCCTTCAGAGCCTTCCTATTACATTAGTATGAAGGTTAAAATCACTAATACAGTCAATATGGTTCTGCAAAAACTGGCCTTGTACTCCATCCTGGACTTACCCCCTATGGGCTCTTCTGTGCTGCAGCCACACCAGTCTCTGTCAATTCTTTCTGACCTGAGGCCTCTTTCATATCCTGTATCTTTCTTCCCCTCTCTTCTCTCCACCTTTGCTCATCCAACTCCTACTTATGTTAAAGTATCTATGTGTGTGTACATAAATATAAATATACATACTTATATATATGGTCTCTATGTATCTTTATATATATACACACAAATATGTACATATAGACCTGCAACATGGGTGGGAATTACCCGTTTATGTGAAGCTTTCCCTGAACCCTAAATTTAAACTGTACCAGTTTATTTTATTGTAATTTATTTTTCTTCTTAGAATATATCCATCATTTTAAATTGTATATTTGGTTTGAAGAGTTAGTGATTTAGTGCATGTGTCTAATCAGATGGCAACTTCAGCTGCATTTATTTCAGCACCAGATCCCTGATACCTAGTCCAGTGTTTGGTGTGTAGCAGACACTCAACAAATATTTACTGAATAAGTGAACAAACATGCAAATAGAATAAAAAATGGATCATCTCTCATCTTATTTTTTCCTCTTGTGATTTAATTTTGTAAGTTTTAGTGGATGGAGGGGGAAACTTTTTGGTCAAAAATTCAATGCACATTTTTGACATTTAGAAAACTGTGGATCAAGGCATTTTCAGGTTTCTTGGTACAAATGTATTCATTCTGAACAAAGCTTTATGCTGTGGAAAAATATCAGAAAACAATAGCAACAACAGTGTTGATGATCAACACTGCCAAATGCCAAAGTTAAAAAGAAGGAGTAAACAACCAGTAAGATATTTAGCACAGTAGAATCATTATGATGCTCTAAGTGTAAGATCAAAGGTGTTTGCTTCATAGTTAACATATCCCTTAACTATCTAGCATGAATATATAGTTGATACACACACAATTTTTCTCATCTAAAAAGGTTTACTGGTCAATAATATGAGTATTGAGGAAGGCACAACTACATAAAATTTTACGGTATTTATGTGGGAAAGTAAGCCATCAATGATGGTGTCATTGATTGATATAAAATATCCTAAGTAGACAGAAAACTGCATGTGGTTTTGTATCACATCAGATAATTATAATTACATGGCTCAGTAACCCCAGAATCAACTCTGCTAAAAATGGTTGGATTTTTGTTTTACCTTTCTCTCCATCTTTATTGGTATTACTAGGGGACAACTGTAAGATTTAATGCCAGCCTGAAAATGGTCCACAGCTATTGTTATTACATCTTAAAGCAATAGAAAGACAATCTAAACCTTTATTTTGGTGAGTATCAGCTTAGGAGAATTGGATTGGGGAGGTTTACTGACTTAAAATATAAAACCATAATATTATCTTTGCTACTTTCTCACTATTAAAGCTGATGCATTATGGTTCTAGCCTTAAAAGTGTTACCCTTGAACTATGTTAAAAAAACAGATAGCATAGAGACAATATTCAAATATTGCATATCTGTCAAAATAGAAAATATTGTACCAACATTTTTGTTAATTGTTTTGTATGTAATTTATGAAAGCTTTCTTTCATGGCATTTTCTTTTCTTTTTTTTTTGTAGTATAAATTCTATTCTGCAAGCTGAGATAAGGTTGTTCACAAAGTAATGGAATAAAGAGAATGTGTGGAGAAAACTTTATTTACAGATGAACAAAATGTGTATTTTTAGTTAATCTCATTATTTCATCTGAAAGAAGAGAAGTTGTTACCTAAAATGATTTTCAGTTTAACATGATATTTTATATAATTTTTTTATAGCTTTACTTCCCTAATCCTGAAGAGATACAATGATTACATTTTTTTCCAATGATTACATTTTAAATTAAAATTATTTCTATGACATTGTCTTCAGTCTTAACTATTATCAAATGTACATTTTTATAGTTTTATATGACTTGGGTGTAAGTTCATGTAGATAGAGTGAAGTTGAGATCAGCATTTGTGTAATTATTATTCCTTTCAGTTTTTTATTTTTTTTCAGTTTTTTAAAAAGTAGTGTGCAATAGTCTTATAGTGTTGTGGTAAGAAAAAATGCTTTATATGATTTCAGTTTTCCTAATTTTACTGACAGTTTTCCTAATTTTACTGAGGCTTGCTTTGTGGCCTAGCATGTGATCTATCTTGGAGAATGTTCCATGTGTACTTGAAAAGAATATGTATTCTGTTGCTTTTGGGTGGAATGCATAAAAATCAAGTAAGTCCATTTGGTATTATTTAAGACCAATGTTTCCTGATTTTTTTTTTTTTTTCAATAATAGTTCCCTACAATTATTGCATTAGTGTCAGTTTCTCATTTTATGTCTGTTTCAAATCATAACTAAGGTCTTAAAACATAACTTCTGTTTATATGGAGGCATTATTGTCACTGATAGTTATGCTATCATCTACGCTTTTAAATTTAAGTTTTAGTATTTATCTGGCTCTGTCTGTCCAATATGACAGCCACTAACACCTCACGTCTATTTAAACTGAAACAGAAATTAATCAAAATTAAATAATATTAAAAAATCACTTTCTTAGATGCACCAGCAACTGTATTTCAAGTGCTAACCAGTAAGAAAGTAGAGCTATCTATAGGCTAGAATTTCCAAATAATTGAAAAAAATCACTTCTAGCTAGGGGAAGATGTGGGACTGCTTATTTTTTACTTTTCTTTTTAAAGTGGGAGAATATTTGAGGACTTTAAAGGTTAATGTGAAGCAGCCTGTAGAGTGCAAGAGGTTATTTAACACAGGAAAGAGGGAGAAAAATCAATATAATAAAATTTTTGAGAAGGTGAAAAGTAATGAATAGAGCACAGATAAAGATATTAGGTGTCAAAAACAGAAGGGGGACTTCACTGTAAACAAGGAAAGGTGGGAAAGATGGATTTTAAGATCAGTGAGAGGAAATTGAGGAAGTTTTTGTTCTTTGGTTCCTATTTTCTTTGTCAACTTTGAGTCAGAATCTTCTGGGCCCCACAGGGGAAGCAGTGAGGTCAGAAGTTGGATATGGAGGAAAATATAAACCAGGTGATGATTGCTGAATTAGCAGGACTAAGGAGGAAGTAGCAGGGTTGCTGGCCATGCTGATGGCCTGGCTGAGGCTGGTGATAATCAAGTTATAGTTGCAAAGCTCTGGACAGTGGTGTGCTTTTTCTGCAGCTGCCAGCAGCCCTGTATAGGCTCTGGGGAGGAAAACAGTTGGATTTCAGGATTAATTCCTTTTTAAAGTTTTGCTTTTCCTAGATGTTCTCTAATATTTAAATAACAGATTTGGGAAGGATTACAAAAGAGTTGGAGCCTAATGTTATCAGGATCTCTGCTGAGCTGGAGAGGTGAGCTGCCACGGGCCAGAGCAGTCAATTAAAAGAAAGCCAACAAATGAAGGTAACAGTCAAGACTAGTCATTTACCGTGTCGGTGTAAGCAAGGGGCTAACCTGGAGAAAGCTTCAACTCCCATATTTGAGGGTCCCTGGTTTAGGGAAGGTGCGTGCATGCATGCTCAGGCTCTTCAGTCATGTCTGACTTCTTGAGACCCTATGTACCTTTGACCCTATGTACCTTTGACCCTATGTACCTTTGACCCTATAAACCTCTGTAGCTTGCCAGGCTCCTCAGTCCTCTCTAAGGGATTCTCTAGGCAAGAATACTGGAGTGAGTTGCCATGCCCTCCTCTAGGGGATTTTTCCTATCCAGGGATCGAATCTGGGTCTCCTGCATTACAGTGGCTTCTTTACCACTGAGCCCCTGGGGAAGAACCTTAGGGCAGGTAGGTGAGCACAAAAGTAACGATCATCACACTGATGAGGGAGCCTCAAACAAAAGGTTCCAGAGGTTTTCTTACTGTGAGGGCCCAAGGGAGAGAAGGGATAGTGTTAGCAGTGCTGAGACCTGAGGTAGAATAGAGAGAAGTGTCTTCAAGTTCTCCCCCTACCCTGTAAGGAGATTTTCATGACAATGTCTAAGCAAGGACTCTGTGGAAGACCCTAAATAAAGAGGCCTTCAAATAACGACACTGGGCTAAGAATGCAGATTTGCAGAAGCACAAGGCTAGCCAAGGAGGCCTGCCCTTCCCTCCAGAGCCTGCAGTGCTCAGGCTGTGCAGGGAGCCTGGTGGGTGGATGGCATCTCTCCTCTGTGAGGCCTGTCAGGAAATCTGCAACTGCCTATGTTCAGGCCTGAAAAGTCACACAGCTATTCCGGCCAGGAGTTGGATTCCTCATGAGCTGATTATAAAAAGTGAAGAGCAGTCTATGTGCTAGAATTTCCAACAAAAGGTGAAAAAGACATTTATTTTGAATAGTTATTCAAAGTGAAGACAGAACAAGTGATGAGGTCAGATGAGGTCAGATAGGTCAAAGGACAGGTCGGAGGGTGAAGTTTGGTTTCTAAGCTACAGTAAAAATAATCTCAGGATTTGTTATGAAGCGTGTTTCTCAGTCCCACCCTCAGAGAATTAGATTCAGTCATTTTGAGATGAACACATAAATACCCACTGAAAGCAAACATCTGGGTGATTCTGCAGTCAAAAGTCATGATTACAACTTTAGAAAGACTGACAGTTTTAAGTATGGGTGGCTAAAATGGAGAGAAAGTGAATATTGTTAACATGAGAGCATCACATGTATGAGAGGTGCAAACTGACAAACAGAAACCAAAGGAAATGAAAGAAGCTTCTCACTAACAAAGAGGGAAAAGAAAGAAGAGGAGTTTAGCTGTTGATGGTATTAAGAAGTTACAGTCTAACTCTCACATCCATACATGACTACTGGAAAAACCATAACCTTGACTAGATGGACCTTTGTTGACAAAGTAATGTCTCTGCTTTTCAATATGCTGTCTACGTTGGTCATAACTTTCCTCCCAAGGAGTAAGCGTCTTTTAATTTCATGGCTGCAGTCACCATCTGCAGTGATTTGGGAACCCAAAATAGTAAAGTCAGCCACTGTTACCACTGTTTCCCTATCTATTTGCCATGAAGTGATGGGACCAGATGCCATGATCTTAATTTTCTGAATATTTAACTTTAAGCCAACTTTTTCACTCTCTGCTTTCACTTTCATCAAGAGGCTCTTTAGTTCCTCTTCACTTTCTGCCATAAGGGTGATGTCATCTGCCTAGCTGAGGTTATTGATATGTCTCCTGGCAATCTTGATTCCAGCTTGTGCCTCATCCAGCCTAGAGTTTCTCATGATGTACTCTGCATATAAGTTAAATAAGCAGGGTGACAATAGACAGCCTCGATGTACTCCTTTTCCTATTTGGAGCCAGTCTGTTGTTCCATGTCCAGTTCTAACTGTTGCTTCCTGACCTGCATACAAGTTTCTCAAGAGGCAGGTTAGGTGGTCTGATATTCCCATCTCTTTCAGAATTTCCCACAGTTTATTGTAATCTACACAGTCGAAGGCTTTGGCATTGTCATTAAAGCAGAAGTAGATGCTTCTAAAGCAGTGCAGAAGTAGCACTAGTTTAGCTTTTGGTCAGTCCTCCATCACTTCAGTCTCTCCCAGTGACATCAGCTTACTCTTATGATGTCTTCTGCCAACAGGTCTCAGTTCCTTATATTGAACTAGCAAATAATAAAACACACACCATATTAAAATACTAAAGGCTATCATTGAACAAAGCTTCAGTGTTTCAGTTTGATTTTTTTCATATATAAGAGAGATTGTCCACTGGAAACAGAAAACTAAACTGAAGTCTTTGGTAGCATCTCTTTAGTCCTGGTTTTAAAGTAACGTTCAAGTGTATATCTCAGCAAGAGCGATCTTAAGAAAGAAAAACAACTGGAGGAATCAAGCTCCCTGACTTCCGACTATACTACAAAGGTACAGTATAGACAGAAAGGTACAGGATAATCAAAACTGGAACAAAAATAGAAATATAGATCAATGGAACAGGACAGAAAGCCCAGAGATAAATCCAAGCACCTGTGGTCACCTGATTTATGATAAAGGAAGCAAGAATATACAATGGAGAAAAGACAGTCTCTACAATAAGTGGTACTGGGAAAACTGGACAGCTACATGTTAGAGAATGAAATTACAATACCTGCGTTAGTATACTAATGCATGTTTATCTTTCTGACTTATTTCACTCTGTATAATGGGCTCCAGTTTCATCCATCTCAGAACTGATTCAAATGTATTCTTTTTAATGGCTGAGTAATATTTCTTTGTGTATGTGTACCATAGCTTTCTTATCCATTCGTCTGCTGATGGGCATCTAGGTTGCTTCCACGTCCTGGCTATTATAAACAGTGCTGTGATGAACATTGGGGTACACGTGTCTCTTTCAGATCTGGTTTCCTCGGTGTGTTTGCCCAGGAGTGGGATTGCTGGGTCATATGGCAGTTCTATTTCCAGGTTTTTAAGGAATCTCCACACTGTTCTTCATAGTGGCTGTACTAGTTTGCATTCCCACCAACAGTGTAAGAGGGCTCCCTTTTCTCCACACCCTCTCCAGCATTTATTGCTTGTAGACTTTTGGATAACAGCCATCCTGACTGGCGTGTAATGGTACCTCATTGAGGTTTTGCATTTCTCTGATAATGAACGTTGAGCATCTTTTCATGTGTTTGTTAGCCATCTGTATGTCTTCTTTGGAGAAATTTCTGTTTAGATCTTTGACCCATTTTTTGATTGGGTCATTTATTTTTCTGGAATTGAGCTGCAGGAGTTGCTTATATATTTTTGAGATTAATCCTTTGTCTGTTTCTTCATTTGCTATTATTTTCTCCTATTCTGAAGGCTGTCTTTTCACCTTACTTATAGTTTCCTTTGTTGTGCAAAAGCTTTTAATTTTCATTAGGTCCCATTTGTTTATTTTTGCTTTTATTTCCAATATTTTGGGAGGTGGGTCATAGAGGACCTTGCTGTGATTTATGTCAGAGAGTGTTTTGCCTATGTTCTCCTCTAGGAGTTTTATAGTTTCTGGTCTTACATTTAGATCTTTAATCCATTTTGAGTTTATTTTTGTGTATGGTGTTAGAAAGTGTTCTAGTTTCATTCTTTTAGAAGTGGTTGATCAGTTTTCCCAGCACCACTTGTTAAAGAGGTTGTCTTTTTTCCATTGTATATTCTTGCCTCCTTTGTCGAAGATAAGGTGTCCGTAGGTACATGGATTTATCTCTGGGCTTTCTATTTTGTTCCATTGATCTATATTTCTGTACTAACACATATATATGGAATTTAGAAAGATGGTAACAATAACCTTATATGCAAGACAGAACAAGAGACACAGATGTGTAGAACAGACTTTTGGACTCTATGGGAGAAGGCGAGGGTGGGATGATCTGAGAGAATAGCATCGAAACATGTATGTTATCAAGTGTGAAACAGATTGCCAGTCCAGGTTGGATGCATGAGACAAGTGCTCAGGGCTGGTGCACTGGGATGACCCAGAGGGATGGGATGGGGAGGGAGGTGGGAGGTGGGAGGGGGGTTCAGGATGGGGAACGCATGTAAATCCATGGCTGATTCATGTTAATATATGGCAAAAACCACAACAATATTGTAAAGTAATTAGCCTCCAGCTAATAAAAATAAATGAAAAAAAAAAGAGAGATTACAATACTCCCTAACACCGTACTCTGGTCAAGGCTACGGTTTTTCCAGTGGTCATGTATGGATGTGAGATTTGGACTGTGAGGAAAGCTGAGCACCGAAAAATTGATGCTTTTGAACTATGGTGTTGGAGAAGACTCTTGAGAGTCCCTTGGACTGCAAAGAGGTCCAACCAGTCTATTCTAAAGGAGATCAGTCCTGGGTGTTCACTGGAAGGACTGATGTTGAAGCTGAAACTCCAATACTTTGGCCACCTGATGCGAAAAACTGACTTATTGGAAAAGAAAGACCCTGATGCTGGGAGGGATTGGGGACAGGAGGAGAAGGGGATAACAGAGGATGAGATGGCTGGATGACATCACAGACTCGATGGGCATGAGTTTGAGTAAACTCCAGGAGTTGGTGATGGACTAGGAGGCCTGGCATGCTGTGATTCATGGGGTCGCAAAGAGTTGGACACAACTGAGCGACTGAACTGAATTGAACACCATACACAAAGATAAATTTGAAATATACCAAAGACCTAAAAGTAAGGCTGGACACTATAAAAATCTTAGAGGAAAACATAGGCAGAACACTCTCTGACATAAATCATGGCAATATCTTTTTTGATCCATCTCCTAGTGAAAATAAAAACAAAAATAAACCAATAAGACCTAATTAAACTTAACAGATTTTGCACAGAAAAGGAAACCATTAGCAAGACAAAAGGACAACCCTGAGAATGGAAGAAAATACTTGCAAATAAGGTGACTGACAAGGGATTAATCTCCACAACATACAAATAGCTCATGCAGCTCAATATAAAAAAAACAACCCAATCAAAAAATGGGTGAAAGATCTAAACAGGCATTTCTCCAAAGAAGACATACAGATGGCCAAAAAGCACATGAAAAGACATTCAACACCACTAATTATTAGAAAAATGGAAAATCAAAACTATAATGAGGTATCACTTACTCTGATCAGATTGGCTATCTTGAAAAAATTAACTGACAGGAAGTGCTCAAGAGGGCATGGAGAAAAGAGAACCCTGCTGCACTTTTGGTGGGAATTTAAATTGGTGCAGCCACTATGGAAAACAGCATGGAATTTCCTTAAAAAACTAAAATTACAGCTACCATATGATCCTGCAATTCCAGTCCTGGGCATATATCCAAATAAAACCATAATTTCAAAAGACACATGGCCCCAGTATTCATTGCAGCACGATTTACAGTCTCCAGGACATGGAAGCAACCTAAATATCCAATGATAGATGAATAGATAAAGATGTGGTACATATATACAATGGAATATTATTCATCCATAAAAAAGAACAGAATAATATCATTTGCAACAACATGGATGAACCTAGAGATTGTCATAGAGTGAAGTAAGACAGAGAAAGACAATTATCATATATCTCTTATATGTGAAATCTAAAAGAATTGTACAAATGAACTTTATTTACAAAGCAGAAGTGGAGTCAATGTAGAAAGCAAAGTGATGGTTGCCTGGGGAGGTGGGGAAAGGGAAAGGGAGGGATAAATAGGAAGACTGAGATTGACAGATACACACTGCTGTATGTAAAACAGATGGCTAATAAGGATCTACTATGTAGCACAGGGGAGAAGGACATGGCAACCCACTCCAGTACTCTTGCCTGGAGAATCCCAGGGACGGCGGAGCCTGGTGGGCTGCCGCCTGTGGGATTGCACAGAGTCAGACATAACTGAAGCGACTTAGCAGCAGCAGCCGCCGCATGTAGCACAGGGAACTCTTCTCAGTACTCAGCAATGACCGATATGGGAAAAGAATCTGAAAAAGACTGGTTATATGTATACACATAACTGAGTCATTTTGTTGTACAGCAGAAGCTAACACAACACTGAATCAACTATATGCTAATAAAAATTTGAAAAGAAGAAAAAAATGTGTATCTTTTTTCAACTTATATAACTTTAGCAACTATTTTGAGAAAACTCACTTTTTTAACTCTCTGAGATTTCACAGGGAATGTACCATCCACCTAGTGATCTATAAGCACATTTTACTGGATAGTTTATTTATTTATTTTTTTATTTTTTTACTGGTTCGTTTTGTGAAGACTTTAACAAGAAAAGCAGGCTGGTTTTTTTAGAAAGAAAAGAAAGTTGCTCAGTCATGTCCAACTTTTTGCAATCACGTGAACTATAGCCCGCTAGGCTCCTCTGTCCATGGAATTCTCCAGGCAAGAATACTGTAGTGGATTGCCATTCCCTTCTCCAGGGGGTCTTCCCGACCCAGGGATAGAACCCATGTTTCCCTCATTGCAGGCAGATTCTTTACCATCTGAGTCAGAGTGACAGTCAATTTACGACCCAAATAAACACTAATTTTTGCATCCCACTTCTCAGAAAGTTAATGCAAAATTGTAATTTGCCAAGCGAAAGAAAATGAGTTAGCTGGATATACACTGAAATAAATCATTATCCTGCCCCCAAAATGTTTCTGTACTTGCTACTAATCAGATCCATAGTCTACACATTGAAATACAGTTTGCAGTAACTTCAACAAAGAGAGACTTAATTTTCTTCCTCAATAAAGGGAAAATATTTGCAAAATAGTATTTATTTATAGGCCTTCACAATTAAAATTAGCATCACTCGCCCACTTACCATTGATGTTATTTGCTTTCAGCTATTTTTTGAATTATGGGAAGGATTTGTACCAATTCAGACATTGTCTCACTAATTCCCTACTTTTCAGCAAAAAATCCTCTATGATCATTGTGAAGGTTAAGAGATTTGGCAGGCTTATACCAAGCATAACTAACTTGGATTTTGGAAATTGAATTTGGCTTTCTCTAACCAGAGCATTGAGAGATCCTACTTGGCTTTCAGGATGCAATGCACATTAGGTTTTTTTCCTGGATGGCATTCTAAGATATGCTGAGGTTATTAAATTCATGATTCTGAAGCAGGAACTTCATTTCATACCTTGGAGTTGGTAAATAATAACTGATCTTCAGAATATTTAAAAAATCTTTTTGGGCTTATTTATCTGTCAGCAGTTCATAGAAAAGTGTGGAAAATAAAATGACAACAGTACTTTCAAGGGATTCTCAGATGGAAAATGTACAATAAGATATTGAGGGCTTTGATTATTTTAGTACATAAATTTGGCTGCTTCCTTGGTTGTAATTACCCTCTGCATTCCTATACCCTTAGAAAACAGGGCACAAAGGAAAATGGTAAAACACAGGACTAATGAATACCAACATATCAATATTACCATGAAATGAACTGTAATAGAGAATCTAAAAGCATTTACTCATGATGTAAAAAAAATAAAAATTGTCACATTAAACCTTTAAATAATTGCAAAAGCAAACTAATAAACAAAACCACTTTCTCCATAGTAAGACTTGAGTACTAAGCCCAAGTGATTACTCAGCATCCAGTCACGGCATCTTCCCTACACATGCTCCACACTCCATGAGCTGCTTAGATAGTACAGAGTAACCATGAATCTAACCATGTCATTTCCTTTCTGTTTGGGTGCTCTTGACAATATATGATAGACTCTGGGAGGGAAGCATATTTCAGATTGGACTTTGATTTATGTAAAATGGATTTAGTTATTTATATACGATAACCAAGAAATTTGATGAAATTTAATCCCTTCTAAATAACATATTTTCTTCATTGTTCCTGTTCTGCTTTCCTCAAAAGTTTTTTTTTTTTTTCACCTTGTGTTTGTCACACACATGCCCACTTTCTGTTGTGCTGAGAAAGAGGTGATGAGTTGTGTGACAGTTTCTTTCCCACAGTGGAATGCCACAGCTGCTACCTTTAACAGCTGCAGACCAGTAGCTGTGGAATGCTTTCCTCAAAAGTTTTTAAAATATATTTTGTCCTCTGAGAGCTAATGCTCTTTACTCATCAGACTACCAACCATTCCTCATCCATGAATGCTCATAAGCTATGAAGAAAGCAAGGGTGCAGGTATCAGCATTGTTGAGAGGTTATGAATTTGGATGTGATTTCTGTATTTATACTTTCCTATAAGTAAATAGGGCATGTTTTCTTGACTAAGTCATTTGAAAAGATCACTTCTTTTTCCTGCTTTTATTAATATGAAATAACATGAAAATTTTAATTATAAAAGTACATTTTATTAAATGTACTTTAATATTTGTACTTTAAATACTTTAATAAATGTACTTTAAATGGAGAAAGTACATTTATTAAATGCACTTCAAATGAAATGTAAGGCATAATTTGACGGGATAGTAGAGATCATTTTGGGAGGCAGGAATGTCGAGGCATGCATATAGAAGAGAGAGAGCATTTGGGACTTGAGGGAAAAGAGAGAAACAGTTTTGGAAGCTCAAATAATGATTTTACATATGGCCAAACTTCAGTGTGAAACAGCTGATAGTTTAGACAAAACAATCTTTTGCCTGACTGAATATTATACTAATATAAACACTGTATTGATACAAATGATTTGGGTTTAAGTAATCCAACATAGATTTTATTCCATACATAATCTTCTGTAAAATATTATTTCCTGGATCAATATTTCTGCTGTAATTTTCTTCAATGTAATTCTCAAAATAAAAGTGCAGCATCTGGGTAGAGCTCATGAATTTGCTGGCTGAATTATTTGCCTTCTGCTAATTTTATGTTACTGTGCATACAATATTTAAAAGAGCATAGCTAAATCTAGGCATGGTTAACTATCTGGAAATTTCACAAACACAACAGATTTGACTTATCTAAGTGAAAATGTTCCTTTGTTTTTCATAAAGATAATTTGGCCAGTTATTAGCAGACTAAAAATGCTACATTGAAAGGTCTATCAGTTTGAATACACTGAAATCTTCATGTTCCTGGTCATACCTGAACTTAATCTTGTGTGAAGGAAAACTTTTTTAATATACCAGCTCCTTTCCTTTTTCTTTTTCTTACCTCCTGTCCTGACACGGTAACTAGTAGAGTAGTGCTCTCAGGATATACCGATTCTGCAGGTGAGACCCGGTAGTATTTGAAGATACAATTGTAGCAGTCAGGAGAAGGGGGCATGACTGCCCCATGGGAGAGGCAGTGACAGAAATTAAGGCAGAAGAGGAACTACTCTGCCTCAGTATGCTGTTAAAAGGAGAACTTGACCCTGGAAGCAGTGGTCTCAGTTCCCTGGAAGAGTGCTAGTTAGGCTTCTTCTGAGGTCATCAATGTGACAATTGCTGTCTGGATGTCTTTGTACAACATTTTTCTATCCTTTTTACTGAGACTCTGGGAATTTGAGATATATTCAGTATAATTTGTTCAAGTGAAAAGTAAAAGATAATGAGTGAAAATGTTTAAATATAGCAATGTTAGTAACAATTGTTTATTTTTCTATGTTTGGCCAAATATAATCCCTGAGAACCCCATTCCTCAGTACTAAAATGCAAAAACTAATTAGTATTAACTCAGGCAGGAAGTCTTCATGTCGAATCTCTGATGGTATCTATTATATTGCTTAAAAAGGATGAACTGCCTGTTGGTTAGGAAAAGATAGATGTTTTCAAGCATTTTAGTCTTATGAGACCATCTATAAAACTTTACCTGTCACTAAGAAAGGAAACCTCATTGACAACCACTTGGTTAGCATAAAAGGGGAGAAAGTAATTGGTAGCTGAATTTTTTTTACTCTAAAGAATTCTTAGGCTGACAAAAACGAATTATTAAATTATTGGAAAATAATCAAAACTAAATTGAAGTCAACATCTATACTATTCTGACTCCACGGGTATGTCTTGGGTCTTTATGGTATCTGGAATATATTAGTGGCAGGTGAAAAGACATGGTAGAATTTGTGAAACAGAGAGAAAGGGCTCAGACAATGAGTGTGTCTAAACCTTCAAGGCAAATCAGTTTGAGGATTTATCTAGGGGAAGGTAGGATGAAGGAGGGAGAACTCATTAGGAAAGTGTGGGTTTTCTAAGCCATCCTTATGTGAAGGATGAGGTTCCATGGGATGTTTTGGTCAGCTTTTACAGAGGAATTTGCATCTTTAAGATCTTTCCTTATCTCTTTATCACATCTCATTTTTCTACCAGTTTTGTAATGTAGACAAGACATTCTATTTGATGGATGGTCACATAATTTTCTGCAGCAGAGCAGGGTCTAAAAACAAGCTCAGTCACCTCCATGGCGCTATGCTCTTCTCTCCACCAAACAGGACATTGTGCATGCTCTGTCTCTTTCTAGGAATGGAACACACTCTCTGCCCCCGGTTCAATGTGCACTGCAGTTTCCTATTCAAGCAGCAAAGCATTGATGCTAACCCTGAGTTAAGAGAACACAGAAGCTTTGTTCTCCTCCAAACTTGTGTAAGCACACTCCTCAGCAATCTAGAAACCGCTGATTAGATGCTGTCTCTCCTGAGCAAAATCCAGAGGTAACAAGAAGGCCAGAGGACATGCTGCTTTCTAAGAAGCTGTGGTGGAACATTTGCCTAATCTCCCTTGAAGTAATTTCCCTCCTCTATTTAGAAATGTCTGTGTTCACTATAATTAAAAAGAAGGCTAATACTAAAAAGAAAACAATGGATCTTCCGGATATGTTTAGGTAGATATTGTTTCAGTGACTGTAAAAAAAGAAATGAGATAGCACATAGAACTGATATTCTGGTTTATTGAGAAATATTTATCACATGAATTCAGATCAGTTCAGTTCAGTTCAGTCACTCAGTCATGTCCAACTCTTTGCGACCCCATGGACTGTAGTATGCTAGGTTTCCCTGTCCATCACCAACTCCCGGAGTTTTCTCAAGTCATGTCCATTGAGTCGGTGATCCAGCCATCTCATCCTCTGTCATCCCCTTCTCCTCCTGCCTTCAATCTTTCCCAGCAAGAGGGTCTTTTCCAATGAGTCAGTTCTTCGAATCAGGTGGCCAAAGTATTGGAACTTCAAAATTACCAACTTTCAACAAAAAATAGACCTTTGAAACTTTCTCAGAAGTGTTTATTACAGCTCTTTAATGAACCTAATTTATTCTTTGCTCGGTATATCCAAAGGAACCTGAGTATTTTGCTGTGTACTGAAAACACCATCATTAAACAATGTTAATGTTGAAAACTTCTGGTTCTCTGCATTGTCTGTTTATTTGGGTTCTGGATTAACTTTAGCTTTTTTTTTAACACTTGCATTTTTATTTATGTATTCATTCCATTTTATATTTACTGCCCTATTTTCAAAAAATAGCATTTTATTACTCTGAAGAACAAATCGCACCTCTTAGGTATTATTCTGCCTAGTTCAGGGTACATTCCAAGTAACAAGGCATACAGGGAAAGCTGTCTCTGTGCAGACCACCAACTTGGATAATTCTCTTAAAATGCTTTCGGTGAGTACAGTTTCCAGTTTTTGTCTTTGGAAAAATGTGGTATTGAATATTAATAAAGATGTGAGTTCACAAAAGCTAACCCTAATCATTAGCATTCACGAAACTAAAGTTAAAATCAAGATAGAAGGAAAAATCATGACAAAAGTGAGTCTCTACCTTCTGATATTTCCAAGGAAAAAAAAATCTTTTATTTTTCAAATATTTAGTGTATATGTTTAGTCACTCAGTAGTGTCTGACTCTTTGTGGCCCTATGGACTGTAGCCTATCAGGCTCCTCTGTCCATGGGAATTCTTCAGGTAAGAAAACTGGAGTGGGTTGCCATGTCCTTCTCCAGGGGATCCTCCCAACCCAAGGACTGAACCCAGGTCTCCTGCATTGCAGGTGGATTCTTTACCATCTGAGCCACCAGGGAAGCCCATAAGCATTTAATGAAAGAAAGTGAAGTCGTTCAGTCATGTCTGACTTTTTGTGACCTCATGGACAGTAGCCTACAAGGCTCCTTTGTCCATGGGATTGTCCAGGCAAGAATACTGGAGTGGGTTACCATTTCCTTCTCCAGGGGATCTTCCCAACCCAGGGATTGAACCCAGGTCTCCTGCATTATAGGCAGATGCTCTACAGTCTGAGTCTATACCACGGAGTATACCTAAGTATTTAATAGTCAGCATCAATTTAAAGTAACCTTGACTGAGATCTCAATTTAAATATTCACTTAATTGTTCTAACTGATAAGAGTAAAGTTGCTAAACACATGGGTTGCAAGTTGTTCTTGATCCTGTAAATTGTACGAGCAGTAGGTCCATAATTGTCATTTACTCCCCATCTCCCTGACATTAGCCTGGGGCTTGGTGAGGCATACATGCTTAAAATGTTTCTTTAGTTTAATGATTAATGACATCTGATAACAGAACAATAAGAGAATCAGCCATAAAAGGACCAAGTTACATATCTAGGGGATTTTATATAATTCTTATGAAGAGCTGCAAATAAATCTATTTAAAATTAAATCCATGTGTCTTTTCTCTTTTTAAATAAGTTTATACAGAGTTTTCAGAGAGACAGAAATGGGAAAAGAAAAACAGTTAAGAGTGCATAAGAGAACATGTGAAGCAATGATGAAGGGCACCACAATTGCTATGATCAAATATAAAAGCTGGCACTAAGATTTCTGGCAGCCAAAGCAAGAGGTTAAGTGCTTTGCTCTGATTATCAAAAGGGAAAAAAATGTCAGTTTTCAGAGGAATGCAAGATGTTCTCGGACTGTATTTAGTTACTGAAAGCTGGCTGAGACTGGTTATCAGTAACAGATGCAGGAGAGGTGGGGGAAAACAGAAATTTCTTTTATAATTTTGTAAATGACTTTCCCACAATGTATTTTTGTGCTTTTGAGTGAAATGTTAATGATAATGGACAGCTGTGTTTTCCATCTGGAAGGAGCATCTGATGTAACTGAAGGGAAGAATTTTAAGCTGGGATTTTGCTGTCGGTTTTGCCGTTGTAATGACTGGTTAAGTTCCTTAACTACGCTGGCGTGCGCACTCAGTTGTGTCTGATTCTTTGCAACCCCATGGACTGCAGCTGTCAGCTTTCTCTGTCCATGGGACTTCCCAGGCAGGAATACCTGGGGTGAGTTTCCATGCCCTCCTCCAGGGCCTCTTCCCAACTCAGCGATCGATCCTGTGTCTCCTGCAACTCCTCCTCTGTCAGGCAGATTCTTTACCACCTGGGCAGCCCCTCTTAACGATATATACACCAAAATTTAGACGAATGTTTTCTGCAGTGCTTAGCTGTATACTTATATCTTGTTTTGAGATGTGAGAATAAATTAAAAAAAATAAATGCACATTTTGATAAACACTGATTTTCCCTCCCACTCCTCACCAGAAATTTTTCTAGAGATACTGTAGGATTGCTTCAGCAAGAGCTACTCCACTGGGAATACCTCCCACCACACTATGAAAATTAGGGAAGTCATTAAGCTGAAAAGAGGGAGAAAACTGGCTGCCTGAAGGGTAGACTTAACAGAAATGGAGCATGAATTTTTCAAAGTTATTTTTATTTCTGTCCAAGGTGTTATCCCTGTACAGAGCCAGCATGGCTCAACTGAACATAACAAATTAAGCAATGGTGACAGCCATAGGTATAATATTGAATAAATATATTTGAACAGGAGGTTAGGGCTGGTATTTTTATATTCTTTAGTTAATGTTATATAAGGAAGATCTCTATAGGATAACTTATGTACAAAATGAAAATAGCTATCAACTGCGGCTTCTTTTAATAAGAAAAGTGTATCCTCAACTGTCTTTGCCTATAATGTTTGAATCAAGGAAGTCTTGCTGCTGCTGCTAAGTCGCTTCAGTCGTGTCTGACTCTGTGCGACCCCAGAGACGGCAGCCCACCAGGCTCCCCTTTCCCTGGGATTCTCCAGGCAAGAACACTGGAGTGGGTTGCCATTAAGTGCTGTTAAAAAAAAAAAAGGCCCAGCACTCTGCCTGTTCTTGGCTTAATACAGTAGTTCTTAATTTCTCATATGATAGTCCTCTGAGATGTAGGTCTGCCTTTTACATGGTAGTTCAGAAAGTCAGCTTCTTTCTCTCTCATGATTTTGCCATCTCCTGAAACATTGCAGTCCTTTACTATTAGCTGGCAAAAAGAAAAACAGAGGATGGATGAGGCAAATGATCTTCTTAACCATGTCAGACGTGTAACATGTAACTGGATTCACAGTCCACTGGCCAGATTTAGTTATGTGGCCACAATACAATTCCCCCAGAGGAGGAGCTGGGAACTGCACATGGGCTGAGCAGTCACTTTGTAGACATAGCCCTCCTCTGCTGAAGGAGACTAGGGATTTGTAATGGACAGCTAACTGACTGAAAGCTCAGAATTACCTGTTTCAGATTGACATTCTAAAGTCTTGGAGGAAGATCAGAGTGTATGAGAAGGAGGGCTCTGTCTCAGGATGCTACCATTGAAAAACACACCGAAAACTCAAATCTTTTGTCTGAGATCAGTAAGTCAGTGGAAAGACAGTAAAGTTAGACATGTATTCCTGTAGCCCAGACACCTAAGTCACCTGTCCAGACATTGCTAAACATATACTTCATAAATTGATTTTACTTTAGCTATGTATAAAACCACATGTTGAATCAAGAAAGATTTATAGAATTTTCTTACAGAATTTCATAACCAGCAATCTCTTTCCATTTCTTCAAAGGGCAGCAGGAGATCTGTGATCTCCATGTAAATAAACAATATGTGGCTAAGCCTCCAGAGTTACTTTCCCTGCCTCATTATGTAAATTGAATCATTTGCAGTGGATCAGGGTGTTCAGGCTTATTTTATATGACATGTTTTCAGAGTGTTCAAATTGGTTTATGCTCTTCAGTTTTCTGACTTAAAATACATGGTATTAAACCAGGAAATTTTTCTTTCCTTCTTTTTTTGAAAAATACAGTCCAGCGTGACTTTCTTTACAAATGAACTAAAGTTTAGAAGAAGTGTATATTTACCAGATATTAAATAACTAAGTAGTGCAGAGCTGACATTGATGTATACAGAATCATGCCTTCTCCTCTGGGGCTGCTTTATAATTGCTTTTTTTCCTTACTGATGAAAATATATGAATATTGACTTTGTTTTGCTTAATTAACTATCAGCTGAAAGAATAAATCTAGACACTGGCATGGTTTTTCTTCATTATGAGCACATTCTTTTGAAATGTAATCCATAGATGGATACCAGAATGAAACATTAAGATCAACATGCAATTGATTTTTCTCAGCCAGCTGTTGAAAGGATTTTTAACTACTAGAGAAGAAATAATTAGAGCTATTCTTGTATCATGAAATGGCTACAAGTAAATGTAATTTATTTCTGAAATATTTTGTATACTTTTAGAAAGTCAAAACTGTGTTTAAACAAGAATGGCAAAGAACTTACCTCCAAAAGTGAAAACAGCAAAATTTAAACTCAGAGGATTTTTGGGTGAATACTTTACTATTTCTAGAACATCACACAGAAAATGGCAGTGGGAAAATTGTATTCATCTAGTTTATTCATATTTTCATTGAATACTCACTGCTAGAAGGATGTAAATGTATGTATGAACACACAATGACAACATAAGCTCCATGGTAGACTGTTTAATTTGTGAGTTTACAAGGAAACCTCAACAGGCCTAAGATATTCAGCATGAAAATTAAAATCTTATTAGAAATGGAGATTTTGAAGTTAGTGCTTACAATTTCTGTTCTAGGAGATGTGTAAGAGATGTGTTCTAGAGATGTGTAAGAATTGTATAACTTCCTGAGCTTAACAGTTACTTATATAAACAAGAGATCCAACCAACTTGAGAGGAGCATTAGTTTAAGTAAATAAATAAAATTTAAAAATTCTGGAAAAATTATAAAGTGGGAAAAGAATCACAAAATGCAAATCTGTAGTAAAAATATGAAAAACAAAAAACTTGATTATATTAAAATTTTGTGCTCTGATTTGATTAAAAGGGAAATTCTACCTTGGATCTATTACACTAATGGGACAGGGACATTTTATAGCTGTTGATCATCTTTCCACCTTTTGTAAATATTGAGAAATATAAAGATGGGATGTTATCAGGGATTAAGCAATGCTGTTTTATTATAGAAGTCATGTTTTATTCAAAAATATATGCTGTGGCAAGAGACTTTCCATATTTCTGTATTTTATAAATGTTAAATTACCTATGTACTTACATGTTATGAATTGAAAATAAGAACAGAAAAATATGATACTTGAGAATTCCTAGATATACAGAGACACACAGCAGTAATATTTGATCTGGGGACTTCTCTTTGTTGTCACAAACCAGAGGATTTATAAGGTTGAGTTTATGTGAATAATCGTACTTTAAAAATGAATATCACAATGATTTCTAGGTTCCTAATTGTGTTCTTTGGTGATGTATTGCATTCAGTCATGTCTTTTGCTCTGTGTATCTCTTTACTAGGTGGAATTATCCATTTGCAACAGAAACCCAGTTGTTTTGATTAGACTGTGAATTCTTGTGTTGAAAGTCAGCACTTGTGGACAGATTGTAGGAAGGAGAAGATTTTAAAGACTGAGAAATGTCTGTGCTGTTCCAATAAGAGGATGTTAAGATAGTTTCATATTTATGCAATAGAGACACTTAAACACCACCAATTGTTTGTAAACAAGAAGATCTTCAGTGGATGCTAATGTCCTTGACATTAGTTTTTGTCAAAAAAAAAAAGAAAAAAGAAAAGTGCTACAGCATGTAATTATTTCTTTCTTTCTTTCTTTTTTTTTTTTTTTTGGTAATTATTTCTTGAGAGTTAGCTCTGGGAAAGACACTAATTTAAAATTACAAGCACACCATGGATCTGTATTCTTATTTTTTCTATTGCCAAGAGAAGTGTGGAATCTGTTTTATTAACTTACAAGTTCTTAAAATTTAATTTTTGAGAAATGTGTCCTCACTTAGTATTTCAGGTCAGTTGATAAGACCTCCCAATGCATGGGTTCTCCATGTTTACAGGGATGGGAATCCCTGGGGGCAGATGCAATTTCAATTAAATCATTAATTTGAAACTATACTGATCCATTTTGCTGAAAATGCATGATTTGAGTATACTTGCAAATTGCGTCATTCAGCACTAAAGAACTATAATAGAAAAGGAATTAATATCGGCTACTCTGAGAGACCGTTGTGACTAAAGATGAAAGCTCTAATCTTTGAAGTGAGTGCACTGGCAGTTAAAAAGTTTCTTTTTGAAATGAGCTCATCTTATTTCACTTAGTTGCCTTTTTGAATCCTAAGTCTCTCATACCCTTTCTTTCCTATTAGAATAATGCTGGGATAGAAACAAATGTTGTTTAGCAGATACCAAAATTTGAATGGAAATCCAGCCTAGCCTCTGATATCATAGAGTTCATCTTATTTTTCCTACTTACTCTTTCTGGAATGCTGCCAGTTTCTGTGTACTATTTCCTGTTTCTGTGCCTGTCTACTTCTGTGCTTCCTTTCTGTCTGCAAGAATCTCCGTATGTTTCACATTTAGAGGATTCACTGTATTTGAGTTTACCCTGGACTTTGATCCAGTTACACATGGCCAGACAGTCGGACTATGTGGGGCAAAGTGTGGCCTCTTGATGAGGCAAGAATCTTGATCGGACCTCATAGTATATTCACAACAATTTTTGGAGACCATAGTTAAAAACTTTAAAGATTATTTTTTACCAAAGTTATCCCTTTTCAACCATTTTACAATAATCAGGCACATCTACTTACCATATCCCATTACAGATCATGTCATTCTGAAGAGGAACAAAGAGTCATAAAGACCATTAATTCTGTTTTATTGTAGAAAGCATGAAAGATCAGAGCAGTAGAAGGCTTGTCCTGTGCTGCACTGTGAGATACTGTGTAAAGCTGGGGATGTAGATCAGATCTCCTTACTTCTGGCATGCAAAATATCTAATTGCATATGGGCATTTAAACTTCTAGATTTAAAGAAAAAAATTATATGAACAGAAATATAAAAAATTAATATAAAATATAAAATAAATATTAATATAAAATAAAAAATATTAAAAAAATTAATGAACAGAAACCTCAATTGAATAGAGTTGGGAGACCAGAACGGGGAGCTCTCCTGTCCTGCTACATAGCAGAGCCCAACAGGAAGAGAGAAGTCTCTTTGCTGGCAAAAGCTCACTAAGAAGTCAAGGGCTCTTTGTTAACTATAGCTCTCCCCACTTCCTTTTCCTCTCTGTAAGAGTCTTGTCCTTCCTTGCTGTGTGGGGACTTGAATGTAGTTCACCATTTTGGTGGCCTTAATGGTGTTGTAGCCTTGCGTTCTGGGAAACAAACTCACTCAGAAGGACAATGCAGATAGTGCAGTGCAGTTTATTACACCGGCGGTCCCAAGGCAGAGTCTCCTCTTAGCCAAGGACCCTGACAAGTTTTTGTGAAACCCTTATATGCCCTAAATATACTTTCCCAAACCCACCTCCCCAAATTCCCTGAAACTAGTCTGAACAAAGGAAAAGAAAGATACAATCAAAGTTAACCCTTGATTCAGATGCCTTAAGCCTAGGTGGACAATTATCAATATGCCTGTGGTCATACCCCAATAAGCATAATAGAATTTATGATTCTATTCGGTACACAGATAATTAGGGTATTCTTTTAGGCTACGGAGAGTCTAGGTACAAGCCCTGGGGCTCTTCCATCTGTGGGGTCTGGTTTTCCAGTTGGTATGTCATTTCCATAGATACTGGGCATAGAGCTCAAAGTCCACAGTCCAGCCCAAGATGGAGTCCTGCTTTCAAGATGGAGCCTGTTCTGTCTGTTTCCTCCTTTAATGGGACCCAGAGAAGACTCTGACAGTGAACCAACAGGTGTGGTACTCCAAGTTGAGCCCACAGTTGCTCACTGCTTTTCCCGTCATCCTGGAATTTGAAGGTGTATCTTTCTCCTGGATCTGAGAGTTCACACCTTCTCTGCTTTTGAAGCTGAAAGGTTGCTGCTGAACCATGAAAGACTCCGTCTTTCTTGGCCTCTGGAGGAGAAGAATTCGATCCAGGGCCAGAGACAAGGCTTGATCGCTCAGAACTTTTGTGTAATAAAGTTTTATTAAAGTATAAAAGAGATAGAGAAAGCATCTGACAGACTTCAGAAGGGGGCAGAAAGAGTACCCCCCTGCTAGTCTTTAGCTGGATGTTATATAGCTACTGGCAGTCTGCTAATTAAAGAAACGAAATGTCTCTAAACTCAGAGAAAGGCACCAGGCCCCTCAACCACTCAAAATGCATTTTGAGATAACATTGGCACTAGGTGAGTCAACCCCGGCCATGAAACAATTGACAAGAATCTTGAAGAAAGGCAGATTTCCATACAAATATAGTTTCATTAACATAGATTAGGAGAACAATGTATGCATATAACATACTGGTTTGTCAAGTCATGTCTAACTGACTTGAAGACAGAGTCTAGGGTAAATACATAGTACATAAGCATAGTTTAAGACAAACATTTCCATAAGAAAAATGCATTGGTCAGCTCAAGGTTTGAGAAAAGTTAAGTTCAGGTGGGACCAGGTGTCATTTTAAGAGAAACCTCTTTGTATAGAGAAGGGGAAAAAATATAACACTAGTTGTTTCCTCCTGCCCTTAAGAGAGAGATAAAAAATGTCTGACACTTGCAGCCTATTTCCTCCATTTGGAGACCCCTGGCCTTCCTGCCTGTTACCCTCTCAAAGTTCTAAGGCTTTATTCAGATTCCATTTAAAAGTTTGTCTGATGAAGACCCATGTTCTGTATGCAAGTCCTCATTTGGCACTTAAGGTCTGATTTTGAGATCAGGCTGTTTCAACTGAAGCTGGCTGAAAATGCCTTGGACCCAGTTTCTGCAGGAAGGGTTTGCTTAAAATGAATCTGTACTAGCTTTTCACCTTTGATTTTCCCTTTGGAAGAGCTGCCCTCTGAAGAATGACTAAAAACAAGCATTTGACCTGACTCCTCTGGGACTAAGCTGACTCCTTAGACCTGACTCAGATTGGCTTGCTAAGTTATTTAAGTAGTTTGTGCTGTAAGCTGTTTGAAAATTGTTCACTACTCTAGAGCAGCAGTCCTTGACCTTTTTGGCACCAAGGATGGGTTTCGTGCAAGGTAATTTTTCCACAGACCTGGAAAAGGGGGATGATTTCGAGATGATTCCAGTGTATTGCATTTTTTGTGCACTTTGTTTCTACCATTACTATTACATCAGCTCCACCTCAGATCACTAGGCATTAGATTCTGGAGTTTGGGGACCCCTTTCTCCTGATGAAAGTGAAAGAGGAGAGTGAAAAACTTGGCTTAAAGCTCAACATTCAGAAAACAAGATCATGGCACCCAGTCCCATCACTTCATGGCAAATAGATGGAGAAACAGTGGAAATAGTGACAGACTTTATTTTTTTGGGTTCCAAAATCACTATATATGGTGACTGCAGCCATGAAATTAAAAGATGCTTACTCCTTGGAAAGAAAGTTAGGACCAACGTAGACAGCATATTAAAAAGCAGAGACATTACTTTGCCAACAAAGGTCTGTCTAGTCAAGGATATGGTTTTTCCAGTAGTCATGTATGGACGTGAGAGTTGGACTATAAAGAAAGCTGAGTGCCGAAGAATTGATGTTTTTGAACTGTGGTGTTGGAGAAGACTCTTGAGAATCCCTTGGACTGCAAGGAGATCCAACCAGTCCATCCTAAAGGAGATCAGTGCTGGTATTCATTGGAAGGACTGATGTTGAAGTTAAAACTCCAATACTTTGGCCACCTAATGTGAAGAACTGACTCATTTGAGAAGACCTTGATGCTGGGAAAGATTGAAGGTGGGAGGAGAAGGGGATGATAGAGGATGAGACGGTTGCATGGCATCCCTGACTCAATGGACGTGAGTTTGAGTAAACTCTGGGAGTTGGTGATGGACAGGGAGGCCTGGTGTGCTGCAGTCCATGGGGTTGCAAAGAGTTGGATACAACTGAGTGAACTGAACTGAACTTCCTCTAGAGGAAAAATCCTCTGGGAAAAGGGATCTCAGTTATCTGAATATTATGAATGCCCCCACCTTTTACAGGGACAGACGCAATGATAAATGTTACTATCTGAAGCTGTCTAGGACTTCTTCATTCACCACTGTGTGCAGACATAAAGTTAGGATAAACTTGACCAGGTAGTTTATAGAAGTGATTGCTTAAGTGAGTTCTTTGTATAATGAAGTTCAATAGCTTATTTGGTATCTTGATTTAGTGAGTCAGCATGCTAATTAAACACTTTGGGATTTGTTTTGACTACTTTTCTTTAGCTTGGCATCATTTATAACCTGGTTGTTTTGTTCATACTAAGGTTGGACATGGAAAACTACCTTTGTAAATGAAGAGAATCAAGAGAACATTTAAAGCTTTTATTATAGAATGTAAAGTATTTAGTGTCTATAATCTTTAACATTGCTCACTTCTAAGGAAATTAGATTGATTTGGTTGATATTTAATAAAAATTAGATGTGTATATTTTCTACCAACTATGATAGTTTAATCTGCATAAAGACCTTTATGTTTAGTCTCTGCTACTGACAATATCAGATTTTGTGTTCAAAGATAGCTCAGTGGTACACTCTTTGTAGCCATGTATATAAAGAATCTCAATTAAAAAAAAACCCCAACAAGTCCACTTATCTAACATTTTCTTACTTTTCAATATTCTGTTACATGTTAAAAGTCTGATTTCCGTGTTTGTCTTGGCTCTGTAATTTATAGTGTTCATTAGCCAATATGATTAAATAGAATTCAGTGAGCCTTTAAAATGTTTCTTAGTTTTAGCCTATTGTGGAAGGTCATCCTGTGTAAAGTCATTTGTGAATGATAGGTGACATCATTATTGTGTTTATTCTGCTGATACAAGCATCAAATTAAGCATTCCTATTGTGAGATGGTCTGTCTTCTGACAGGCCATCTCACCAAGTGCCCATGTTCATATTGCCTGAACAAGATGTTATAATGATCTCATTTGAGAAAGCTGAATCTGAAATGAGAATATCACCACTTGAGAATATCACTGATAGTGATATTCTCATTTCAGATTTTTTCAAATTTCAGTTTAGAAAGTGATATTTCCCTTCATTTATTTTAACCTATTTGCATGTCATTAAATATTATTTGAAACTATGAATGATATTTTTAGTTTGTTGACCTGAGCCTATACAAAAACAAATTATAATGGACTCCTATTGACCTAACAATAGACAAAATTAAGGACTATCAGATAAAAGGACTTTTCTGATACTTAACAGACTGACTGAAGTCCATTTTAAAACTAATTATAGCTTAAGTATGGGACATGACAAGATTAAGATACCATACAAATCATAATATGTTTCAGGTGGTTTTTAATAGTAAATAGGACAGATTCTGAGGTGAAGTAATAAGTAATGTTAGCTCTCTTGCGTGCATGCTTGTTAAGTTGCTTCAGTTGTGTCCAATTTTTTGCAACACCATGGATAGTAGCCTGCCAGGCTCCTCTGTCCATGGAGTTCTCCAGAAAAGAGTGCTGGAGTTTGTTGCCATTCCCTCCTCCAGGGGATCATCCCAACCCAGAGAATGAACCTGTGTCTCCTGCATTGCAGAAAGATTCTTTATCACTGGGCCACTGGGGAAGCCCATATTGGCTCTCTTAGTAAAAGCTAAATATCAAATCAAAATATGTTATTTAAATATATATTGTTTGGAAAAAACTTCAAGTTATGTACTTTCTTATGGATATATTGTAGCCAGTTGGCAGAAGGAGGATCTTATGTACCCCTAGGACATGTGGGAAAATAAACTTTGTTATGATATTTCAACCAAATTCATAACTAATCACTGATTTTTACATACACAAACCCAGTTACAAATATCTATGTTTTGGTATTTTGATATATTATAATGATTTGTGCTTTAAGAGATAGAGAATGAACTTTTGAAAATAATTTAAAAATAATGTTTTTTCAACTGATAATTTTTTAGAGTGCCATGATATTCTTACTGAAATTAAAGCTAAGAGTTGCAAGAACACTTCAGAATGATTTAATCAGGTCAGTTTCATCATGGCTAAGGTTAAAAAAAAAAAAAAAACCCAAACCACATAACAACAACCACAAAATTTCCCAACATTGTCTGAGGATTTAACAGATTTTTGATATTCATTCTAGATTTAGTAGTCCAGGGGAATAGACTGACAACCTGTATTAAAAAATAAATACAGAAAGAAATGAAATTACTCCGAGTGGTTTTCTTTTTTTATTTGTTTTTTTAAATTAATTTTTATTGGCATATATAGTTGCTTTACAGTGTACTAGTTTCTACTGAACAGCAAAATGAATCAGCCACACATATACACGTATCCTCCCTTTTGGATTTCCCACTTAGGTCACCTTAGTGCCTTAAGTAGAGTTCCTGCACTATACAGTGCATTCTCATTAGTTATTTATTTCTACATAGTATCAATATGTGTCAATAGGATATGTGTCAATCCCAGTCTCCTAATTCATCCCATCTCCCTTTTCCCCCTTGGTATCCATATATTTGTTCTGTACATCTGTCATGATATTCTTACTGAAATTAAACCTAAGAGTTGCAAGAACACTTTCTGTCAATTTCTGTCCAACCATGGTTTGAAAACTAATGATATATTTTCTCTACTACACTGTAAGAATATTGAAATGACAAGGAAAACTATGTTACTCCTGAGGGACATTCTCTGACATTTTCTGACAGTAGCAGTTTTCCTGAAATTTATATTCCCTTACCTTCTGATCATGCCCACGTCATACTTTGTTTGTCTGTCCTTCTAGATAAGAGTTTAAGAATGTAGAACTCCCAGATCTAGCATGCTGATGCCCTATTCATTCCATCAGGCTAGAATGGTCTTGAATGTTTGCTTTATTTTAAATGACAAATAGAAACTATCTGAAATAATCCATAAGATTTAACAGAGGTTTTTCATATCTTACAGTCCACAGCAAAAACTGTATTTTAGATGTGTGTCTCCCAAAGTCATTTCTCTTACATATCATAAGTGGTAATTTTTATCTTACTCTTTTCCCTAAATACATTAGAATGTGTATTAACAGATTTTTCAATAAGAAAAAAAGGATATGTAGGGAATATCATGAATTTTAGTCATCTAGGTTATCCTGAAGTACTCCAAGAACATCATCGTATTTAAAATTCTTAAAACATGTCCTTTGGATGTAGTAATAAAACTTGCCTATATTTAAGAATTTTGCTGTTTTAGTCGCTAAGTCATGTCCAACTCTTTGTGACCCCCTGGACTATAGACCACCAGGCTCCTCCGTCCGTGGGATTTCCCAGGCAAGAATACTGGAGCCCGTTGCCACTTCCTTCTCCAGAAAACCTTCCCAATCCAGGGATTGGACCTGCGTCTCCTGCAGTGCAGGTAGATTCTTTACCTCTGAGCCATGAGGGAAGCCATATTCAAGTATAACCATACTTAAATAGTGAATTGGAGAAGGAAATGGCAACTCATTCCAGTATTCTTGCCTGGAGAATCCCATGGGCAGAGGAGTCTGCTGGGCTATAGTCCATGGGGTCGCAAAGAGTCAGACACGACTGAGCGACTAGGCACAAATAGTGACTAAAACGTGCTTACAGTTTTCTAAGCTCTTTGCAAGTATTCTCATACTGTTAATAACAGTAGGTAGGTACTATTATTAACGTGAGAGGAGGGCCTGAGAGTAGGGTCCAACAGTAATGCTGAGGAAAAGTCTTTCAGAAAGTTTAAGTAATAGGAAACATATCATGTAGCAAATTAGGGAAAGAATAGAGTTTTAACTTGCTGTTTGAATCCTTTTCTTGCATACCATTACTAATCCCCCAAATGTCTGAGTTGTACACATATGGCTTTCCAGAGTGAACTCGAGGTTTTTCAGCCTCCGAGCAGCCACATATAGCTGGCCATGTATAATTGTATCCTGACGATGAGACAGAAGAGGAAACAACCTGTGATAGTTTTTGACTGACTTTCTTAAAAGATAGCTAGTATGTATGTTTGGTGTTTTTCTCCTCATTTTTTTTCAAGGTTATGCTGGGAATAGAAATTAATAGCTGGAATTCCATATTGGATAATAATAAGTTCTAAACCACGAGCTTTACCTGGTAAGGCCAGTCTTAAAATACTTTGGATACTTTATACTAACTCTCAATTGCTTAATCCCCAAGATTTCATGAGAGAGAAATTTAACCTATGTCTTGTTTCGGTCACTATTTTCAGCTCTGTATTATTTATAGCTGAATGGAATCCTTACTGATAGATTCATTAAGTTATATTAAATAATATGAAATTAAAGTATTTGAGAACATTGGGTATATATGTTTATATTTACTGTATTAAAATTAAAAGGAAACAATTACAAAGCATGCATTTTAATTGTAATAAAACATTACATGTTAATATGCTTAATGAAGAACAATTATATTTTCCAAAGCAAAAATGTAAAGAGAAAAGTGACAGTTTTTAATGTCAGGTTTAATGAAAGAGATATTGAATGGATTCTTATATCTGCTGTTTGAATTTAATTTATTGCCATGTGATTTACTGGTTAAAGTATATGAACAAAATCTAGCCTCACAGAAATAAAAATGCATTTGGAAAAGAGAGGAGTATCAATATTTTTGGATAATTATGGATATTTTTGTCAAGTACTGTTTCAAAACATAACAAATGGTAGTTTCTTAAATGTTAGCTGCAGTCAATGAACTGAAAGCATATCAATAATAATTTTGTCCTGTTACATTTAAAATTTATTGGCATATCTTACATTTTGGATGAATATTTTGCCACTTTGGAAAATTACTAAGTAATGAAAAGCTTCCACATTTGATACATTTTAATAAAAAAAAGAAAAAAATTTTAAAAAGTCACAGCCAATCTCATCAGGAAAGACATTGTGTTAGAAAATGTGGTGGTTCCAAATTTTTCAAAAGCCTAATATTTGAAAGCTTAAATGTTATCATTAACAAAAATAACTGTCAGTTGCTGTCATAATAGGCTTTGTTCATTTTAAAAGAAAATACCCTCCAGAGAACTAGAACTGAATAACTATTATTAGTTGGTTGTTCTTTCTATTAAAAATTGAATTCTGCAAAAGTAGCTAGTTTAGTTCTTGTTTAAGACAACCTCCATATCTCAGTGTTCACCAAAAATGCTTTCCATGATCTCCCCATTTTATCACTCATAATAATAAAAGAGATGCGTACTGGAGTGTAACAGAGCACGGTGAGCTCAGCCTTCAGCACAGCGGCCGTTGCTGCGCATCATCTCTCTGCTCCCTGTTACCAGGCAGTGGGTCCTGCTCAGCCATTGGGCGGTGCAGCAGTGGGCCCTGCCCACAAGCAACCAACGGTTAAGAAACCACAGTTAGTGAGGGGATTCAGACAACAGTGGAGTGGTGGTCGTGAGGTGGAGAATGAGGTAAGAGGAGGATGCTGGCCTTCTCTCCCAGGCCCTTCAGGTCACCCAGCCTTGGGCCAGCAGGTGAACTGGGGGCCCCAGAGAACAGGTTTGGGGCTGTGTCCTGCCGGGCTTCAGAGCCCTCACCGTGGTCACCCACTAGCCTCAGCCCAGGCCTCCGGGCAGCAGTGAACCTCTCCCCCATTCTGCTCTCTGCAGTGGCAGTCTTCTGGCTCGCAGTCTGCGGGACCTAGTCTCCCACTTTGGGTGGCCTGAGGAGCCTGAGAGCCAGCTGGCTGGGCGCCTGACTTCTTTAGAGATGACAGCTGGGTGGGGTCTGGGGGCCAGGCCCTGAGGGAGCTGCCTACTGAACTCTGTCTCATCTTAGCCAGGACCAGGACCTTGGAGGGTGAAAGGTGTACCTTGGGACCTTGCCCTCTCTTGTCAAGTCAGAGAACAACATTCATTTGGCAGAGATTTACAGAAACATCGTTACCTGACCATGACCTGACCTTAAGAACAAAGGATCTAAACCTTTGCAACAGTTAACCTCATCCCTCCCTCCCCTTTTTTGCTTTTCAAAGGGCTTTGATGAGAGCTTTCAGTAATTTTGGGGTTCTTAGAGCACGAGCCATCTGTTTACATGGCCCCGTAATAAACCTTTCTCTCTTCCAAACTCCAGTGTTTTAGCAAAGTTTGGCCTCACTGTATGTCAGGCACTTGGACTTGCGTTGTTCAGTAACACAGGGAGAAGCATGCAATAAAATTAATTCTACTGTTTCATCAGGCAGAAAGTGGCTTTTTAAATAGTCTGAGTGAATTACCCCATCATGTAGAGGTCCCGGCCGAAAGAGACATCAGCTGAGGGCAAAGAGACCAAGAAATGGAAACAAGGAATTTCTGTCATCCTAATACACATACATAGCATCTATGTTATATATCCTTGTATGTATTATAAATTAAGCAGCCTTACCCTTTTTTCCTCCTTCCTTTTCTCTCTTACTTTGAGATATGGCAAATTGGTGTTGGTGAACTTTATAATTTGGTACTTAGAACACAGACTGTCAAGGTGAGATTATAAGTGACTTAGAAAAGGAATGAACAGTACTCAAAGATAGAGACAACGGGCAGATGGGATATTTGATATTTCTTTTTGAGGCCACCTTCCTTCCTCGTGGAACTGAAACACCGGGTCTTTTCTGTTCTCAAGCCAGTTGGATTCCCAACTGGAAGTAACCCTTTTCTACGGCTCTTCCACTTACTTTTTGGTTTTCCAGTGTGCTGACTACAGATTTTGGGGCCTCTCAGCCTTCATACTCCAGTGACCAATTCTGAACTCTGTCATCAAGGAGCACGTGAACTGGAGAGCAGGTTTCCTGTGGGAAACCGGTGGGCCAAGCTCTGAGGAGAGCTGCTGTGTCACTTCCGCTCTGAAGGTAGGCCTACCTCAAAAATAAAAAAAGCTCAGGTATTCCACTTCTTGTCTCTGTCTCAAGAGTACCATTCATTTCTTTTCTGGTTCACTCATATTTGTATCACCTCTTGGTTCTGTTTCTCAGGAAGACCCAGCTTATGATTATGGTCCATGAGTCCTTTCAGACTCAAGCTTAGAGTCTCTTTCTCTAGCCCTTAGTGTGAATTTTGTAATCAACCAATTCCCAGTATTAAATCTTCCTTTTTAATGTAGTGGAGGAGTTTTTCTATTTTGCAGTGGAAGCCAGGCTGATGCAAATAAATTATTTTAACATCACTACAAATTATAATTACTTCTTTGTGATTGTTTCCAGTAAACATAATTTTATGTTGCTTATTACCTTGGTCAAATAATTACTTGAAATCTCAGTAGGAATAATTCCTTTAAAAATGATGAAATTATTTCAGCTTATCAGAAAATGTATACATCTCCTATATTTCCATTAAATATTTACATTTTACCACATTGTTCATTTTACCACATTGCTCATTCCTCTACTTACTGATTTTTAATATATATGATAAACCAATTTGCAATTGTTATTTGTATTGACTTGTAAGAATCCTTTACTTGTTGTTTAAAATATTTTGTATTTTCTAAACTTTCTTCTTAGCTTTTAGAATTTTTATAGTAGAATTTTATACATAGAAATTCGTGTAAGCTACATTTAATGGCAGTTTTTATGTTTATTTTTCAGTTCCATAGTTTTTAATTCTCAATCTAATTTTTCTGGGTCCTGAAATAAAAAGTTAATATAAGTAGTGACATTCACTTTGCTGAACAGCTGAAACTAATAGATTGTAAATCAACTATACCTCAATAACAATTTAAAAGTTAATGTAAGTGGTGACAAAGAACAATACTGATTTATTCCCAGTTTCACTATGAACTTCAAAAAGTTCATTTTAAAGAATGTTCATTTATTAATTTTTCAATGATATTTATTATTAGGTTAGGAAAGCTTGCTTTTATTCCTACCTGACTATGAAATACTTTTCATTGTCAATAGAGTTTAAATGTTATTTAACGCTTTTCTGTATGTGCTGTGATGAGCATATGTTTTATTTTTTTAATATCCAGTAAAAAATTACATAAACTACCCTTGCCTTTAAAAGAATAAACCCTACTTTATGAAAATGTTATTTTATTCCTTCTGCTTAAGATGTTATTTCTTTATTTTTGCTGAATTTGATATATTTGTTATTTGTTATTTTTGTTCAATCTCTGTACATGAAGTCAGTATTTCTTTCTTGTATTGTTTTTGTTCAGATTTTTACTAGATGGATAATATTAGTTAAATACCTTATCCTTTAGTTTTATCCTATAAAGTAATTTCTGCTTGTGAATAATTGAGATCTGTTCCTTAAGGTTTAACACTCAGCAGTTTACCTTTGAGGACTGCTGTCTTTGGGTAAAGTGTAGGGAAAATAATACATTTGTTATTAATTTCATTTTGTCAATCAGATGTTTACCTTTTATAAATTGATATTATTCATTTATATTTTTACTTAAAATGACACATCCCACCTAAGTTTCTTAATAATTTTTTCATATGTTTAAATATCTGCTATGGTGGCTCAGAGGGTAAAGAATCTACCTGCAATGCAGGAAATCCAGGTTTGATCCCTGGGTCAGGAAGAACCCCTGAAGTAAATGGCTACCCACTCCCGTATTCTTGCCTGGGAAATCCCATGGACAGAGTAGTGTGGCAGGCTACAGTCCATGGGGTCCCAAGAGTCAGACATGACTGAGCAACTAACACTTTCAACTTTCTTTCATTGTTTCAAATAGTGGAGGTTTTGGTGTCCAGCATTTGAAAGTGGAGTGCCAGCTTTATGAATCTAATAGCAACAAACATAATGGCAGTTCCCCAGAAATGTAACAAAGAGACCAAAGAAGGCCACAGCTAAGAAAATTCCTCCTGGGATCAGAGTCATCAGCGTGTGTCTAGAAGGCTATGCACATGTGCTAAGGAGTAACTACCCACCTGGAACAATGAGAGTATGGTATGGGCAGACTTGAAATTTCCAGGCCACAAAGAAATTTATTAAAAAAGGGCAAGACTCTCATTGGCTATTGGGAGTCAAGCACATTTTGACCAAATACTAGCTGTAGAAAAGGCCACTCTGAATATCAGTGAAGGCATAGAATAAAAATGAATATTTAAGACCAAATGGACAATCTTAAACTGAAGTAGAATAGCCAAAATTAAAAATGAAATTAAACTCCTTTTTAACAGTAGAAATCAAAGGGAAGAGGTAGTATTCTTGGAATCTTTGAGGTAGGTCCCATGGGTCTAGTATGTGATCCCTGAGGAGAGGGTTAGTCCAGCTGGTACGGGAAACTCAGGGATTTGGTGAAGATTTAGACCTGGGGTTGAAAATAGTGAGGCTACAATGCTTGGTAGCAGTACCAGTATGTCTGAGACTTACAATCTTGTTGGTTCTGAGTATAACCAAATATGTATATAGCAGAAATTATGGTTGATGCTAAGATGAAAGCTGTTAATGAGACAATTCTGACATGAATACAAATCAACTTTTCCCCGGTTTCAAATCTTTCTCTAGTTCCTGCCATTGACAGAAAGGAATAGGAGAGGTTTGGCATATAAGACATCTAATTTGTAGGTGTCCAGTCCTTGTGTGACAAGCCCAGAGCACAAAGAGGAAGGGCGTGTGGGACGGAGGAAAGGTAAATCAGACACACACACAACACCATCCACAGACTGTCTTTGCTCAAGACACACAAAGAGAATAATTCCATAAAAACTGACCACTTAAAATTGCTTAAAATAACAGAAAGTAGAAATAGGCTAGGGATTAGTAGACCTTGTGTTTATTGGTTGTTTATAGTCCCAAATGATTAGAAAAAGTTGGAATTTTCTGCCAATGATCTAGGACAAATGTTATAACATTGTTACTTCCAGGAGATTGCAACTTAATACTTGGGAAAGATCATTAGGCTTTGGTAGTCTCTTGAAACAGGAGCTATTGGTTTTTCCTTTTTTGTTTTTTTTTCAGTAGGCACATACTGTGTTTCTTCCTTAGGTAAAGTTAGAATATTCTGTGCTTACATCCTAAGTGAAGCCATAACATATTTCTAATTTTTCTCAGTTTTTAGGTGGAACAGGCTCCTCTGCTTTATCATCTTTTTTTTTTGGTATCATGAAAAGCAGAAGGAAAAGCAACAGACATAGTAGTGGAAACAAAATAGGAATCAGCAAATATGGCAGCAGGCTCCTCTTTTCCACCTTCTCTTCTGTCTCGGGGGCAGGGGGCGGGCCGCTGTCCACACTGCCCCCTCTACCTTTTTTCTGGCAGTTGGGAGGGTCCCACTCGGAGTTGCAGTGGCAGTGCTGCCTGTTGTTGCAGACCCCCCTCAAAGAGCAGAGCTGCGGTGAGCAGGAACGTGGAACAGTGGAAAAAGAGACACACCTCCTTCTGATGCAGACGTCTGTGGGACCACACTTGGTACCATCTTTCACGTCACCAATATCAGGTGTTCTTATCCCGAGGTGGTAGTCCGTACCCCAGCAAGTGTCATTATTGAATTTAGTCCAATGCAAAGTAGTGTGATCTTTCATTAGGGGAATTTCTTTCACATTCTCACACTGAATCCTCCCACACAGGCTGTCTGACATGCTGCATTTTATGTATGAGCTGGCTGTGATACCACAGTTACCAAAACGGTCACCTCGGGTATTCATCGCCCTGTAGCAGCTCACGTTTGCATTCTTGGCCTCTTTGCCAAAGATTTCCCTACACTGTTCATTGCGGTCATTGCATCTCTTTTCATAGCAGTAACCACCGCCTGTGCAGGAGGTCCCATCCTGCATGTACACATCTTCTGGACACTGATAGGATGTCCCATTGCACCACTCTGGAAGATCACATTCATTTTCTACTTTCCTACATATGGTGCCTGATGGCCTGAAGAGGCAATTAAGGCAACAAAGCCCAAAAGCACAGTTGACACCAACGGTTAGAGTGCAGTTTAACTGACAACAGGGATCAGACATACACATCTGCAAGGATCCACAGTCACACTCTTCTCCTTCTTCAAGCACACTGTTCCCGCAGCGTGTCTCCCTGAGGAGTGCCTGTGGATCTGGTGATGTGAACAAACACTGTCTTCTTTTACCAAGGTTCCAATAATAACCAAAGCTACAGTTGCTGAATTTAGTTGTTGATGCTACATATGGAAACAATATGCACTTTGCTGTTCCACATTTACATATTTTGGGATCGTCATGCGCCATACCCAAATTATGACCCATCTCATGAGTCACAACATATGATGAAAGAAAAGTGTTATCAGCTGAGAGAGTCTCAATTCCACAGTTATAAGGAAGTGAACACACTGTTCCAACATAAGCTAAGCCAAGAGTGATACCATAATTCTTTTTTACAAAAATATGTGCCACATCATGGGGCACACGTTTCTGGAAGCCCTTTTGCTTCCATTTGCAAAAGTTATCCAATGCACTTCCAATATTTTCTACTTCAACAAGGCTTTCTTTAGTCCATATCTCCATTCCCTTGAAAAGTACCTCAAGATCCAGTGCTTTCATAAGGTCACTTACTCCATTTAAAACAAGGAACACTGCTTTCTGCACAAGCGTATCATTACTTTCATGATAAAGATATTGAGAGTGATCTACGACCACTCCAACTTCAAGAAAATACTTGTGGGTCCACCAGCCTGTATATGCACTTTGCATCAAAGTGGGATTAATGCTTTCTTGAAACTTCAATTGTCCTGCTATTTCTTCATCTGTTAACCCACATCTAATGTATGAAAGTTTTGTCTCCTCATTGTCTACCTTATATATTAGATGCTCAAATGCAGTAGAAAACCTTTTGGGTTCAATTTCATAAACAATGTCATTTGTCTGTAACATGCCTTGAAAGCCCCCGAAGCAGTTATTGAGGGAAACCAGAGACTCTGGGTCCCCCTCCACATAACCACGGTAATAACAGTCATCCTGGACAAAAGGTTGGTCTTCCAGGAGAACACCCTTGTCTGTGTAGGTGAACACTGGGAGGTTTTTGGACAAAAAATTCTTCTTGACCTTTATATGAACAACATGTCTCTGGCCCCCAAAATACAGTTTGTAAGAGATCCAGCCTTGAAGCTTCATGCCTCTGCCAGTGGGTGTTACCCTCAGGGGAATCACCACTTCTGGGGGGCCAAGTCTTTGGGAGTGCCCAACCTGGGGCCATCCAGGAAGGAAGAGGAATGCTTTCAGCCAGAGAAGCAGGAGAGTAACCTTCATATACATCAGGAACTCACCAACACCTATCACGGAGCCATCATATTTAGCCATTGGTAGAAAAAGAGGGCAGGACAGGATACATCAATATTCAGTCTCTTCTGTCTGAGCTGATGTATTCAATGTTAACCTTTAGTTTGTTCTCTGGCAAAGTCACACAGTCAAAGCAGCAGCACTAAAAGAAAAAAAAAAAAATAAGTAGAACAGGGACTGGGTGGGAGTTAAGAGCAAACCAAGATAGAGGAAGAAGGAAGGGTACAGGTTAGGATGAACGAGAGTTTGACTTAAGACATGTCTGACATGCTCTTAAGTAGTGGTGAGGCAGAGTGAGATTGTGTGAGTACACAAGAATGGCCTACGGTGACACTTGAATTTAGAGGAAGGGCACATAGTGATTTGCGATACAGTTCTTTGTATCTATTACTATGTGCAAACATTTCCACAATATATAACACAAAAGAGTCTTAATGGAAAGGTGAATGAATATCACATCCTGATAAAGGAGTCTTGTGTTACACATTTGGATCTTCTGATAATAAAATATAGGACTTCCTTTTACTTACAAATAAGAATTATTTAGTCATAATACTCAGGAGAGATATAAATATTATTCACAGATATTATTTTTTTCTCATTGTTCATATAATGTATTTCCATGTGACAAGTTATTATTTGTCCTAAGTCCTCTGCATTTCTCTTCATCTAAATCTATGAAATTGCAGGAGTCCAACACTGCTTACTTTCACAACTTTGAGCATCTACTGTAATGCTACCTAATTCAATGACTAGAAGACAAAGGTGGTCTTGGGAGGGGGAATATGTTGGGTTGTTGATGGATGTTACTCAAATGTATTTACATTCTATTATACTGTTAAGAAGAACAGCATTTAAAAACCTGTACCCTTATGAAAGGGAAGGAATTCAGTGTAGCTGGGAGTGTAGCAATTGAAAATGGGAATGTACTGAATGCAAAATAACATTCAGAAGTACAAAGGACATCAGTGGGTCCTGAAAGGAAGGAGGACAGCTTGGAGTAAGGAAACATTGTCTCCGAGTGGCAAAGACATCAGAGTCTCCACATTATAGGGTTTTAAGGTAATCAGTTCCAACCTCACAATGTATTATTTCATAATAAAAACCGATAATACATATACCATATGAAAATACCATCTACAATTATCTCCATAATACAAATGTGTTATCACATATTTGTTAGCATGAAATCTGATAACACGCCTGGCTGGCAATACTGATTTTCTGCTTTCTTCTTTGAATAAAGCATTTGAAAAACATGTAATGTTCATACATGATGGTATACACTTAGAAAACATAAATGAACACACAGATCAAGATTATTAACTGGTCTAGAACTCTAATTAGAACAGAGGTTTTAGGGGAAATAGCACATTTGGAATTTTTAAAAGTGTTTTCAATACTTTATATTTAAAATGCTTGCTTTAACTTACCTAGTGAACTATCCACTGTCTTTATCAGTTCATTAAAGTAATTCTATTGTTTACAGTAAGAACCCTTGGCCTAGTTGAGAAAAACACAGAAAAGCTAGCTCTGAAGATTCGAATTCAGGTTGATACAGTCTGCTTCCCACACTAGGTAATATAAAAGTGAAAGATGCGTGATTAAGGAAGGACCTAACATCTACTAGATCCTGTGGTCATTTCTGCTTAATTAGAACATATTTTGTTTCTGTGTTCCTTTCTCTGGAATCACTTTCCTGTCATTTGTGGGATTTTCATCTCATCAAAGGAAGATGCAACATCCTGTGTGCTCACCCTTCTTCACAGAAAGCCTCTTATTCCTCGTTAATTCTGCTGAACCTTTAAATCAAAAGGATAAGATGACAATATGGAGGCCAGCAGAGAAAATTTCCATTCTCAGAATCTCCATGTGCCATATAGACTAGACATTTGTTAGTCATTTGCTTTGATGAATAAACCTACTTCCAGACCTCTAAACAGTTAGCCATGTCATTAAGCTGTGGGGTAGTTGGTCGTTTAGTTATGTCTGACTCTTTGTGACCCCATGGCCCACCTGGCCCTCTGTCTGTGGAATTCTCCAGACAAGAATACTGGAGTGGGTTGCTATGCTCTCCTCCAAGGGATCTTTCCAACCCAGGGATTGAACCCAGGTCTCCCACATTGCAGGCAAATTCTTTACTGTCTGAACCACCAGGGAAACCCCTCATTAAGCTACCATTTACATTACACTCTTACTCTTAAACCGATTCTCAACTCAGTCCTACACGAACCTCAAAGAACTGGGCATCTGATTTACTAAGGTATTATCCACCAGTAATTTCACTCATCTTCTGGGTACCAAGTGAGTGAACGTCTAGTGTAATTTCACAGCTCATTTTCAACAATGTTTAGACATTGACTTAAGGACATGACCTGTATCTTGATATCACCTTGACTGCCCTAACTCCTGCATATGATTAAACTGTTAACCACAACCTTACTTCTAATAAAAATTCACTCCTCAGATTTATAAGGGATGAAGATAATTTTTCATCATTTCCCCCCTTTTCAGTGCCCTTTATTTTATGTTTTACTACTGTAGTCTTGTTTTAGATCCTATCAATTCAACCACTGTTGAATAAAATCCTCAACCCAAACTAGTTCAGGTTTTTTCACTTGCTTTCGCACTCTTAACAAAAACTGCAAAACTGCTCAGGAAGTAAATTACAGAGTATGTTTATGGTAATTAATGAGTAAAAGGCAGGCTAAACTTGTCATGAAGTACCTGGTGTGTGTGCTGTGTGCTGAGTCATGTCCAACTCTTTGCCATTCCATGGACTGTAGCCCACCAGGCTTCTCTGTCCATGGGATTTCCCAGACAAGAATATTGGAGTGGGTTGCCATTTTCTACTCCAGGGGATCTTCCTAAACAGGGATTGAACCTGTATCCTCTTTCATCTCCTGAATTAGTAGGCAGATTCTTTACCACTGAGCCACCTGGGAAGCCAGAGATCCCTGATACTTCAGTCAAAATGATGAAATCATGAACCGATACTTTCTTCAACACTTTGTTTTTAATACATTGAGCTTTTTTGCCTGCATATAGTAGTATTGTTTAACTTGCTAATTTTCTAAATTTTCTTTTCTGCCTGGATATAGTAATGTTGTTTCTTAACATGCTAGTTTTCTAAATTTTCTCTTTAGCACTTAGGACCCTCAGCTTAATAATCTATTGTCTTTATTTCCACAAGTAGTTATTGAATTTAAAGAATGGTACTTTAAACCATAAAACTACAAGATTTTTATTTTGTGTATGTTTAATGCAGAATTTGATACTTCTGTCCTTTATTGTTGCAGTTAGTTGGTGGGGTTTAGTTAGTTAGTTTAGTTAGTTGCAGTTTAGTTAGTTAACTAACTAAAAAGTTAGTTAACTTTTTAGATTGAGTATTTTTTTTTCATCATTTAAGAAATCTGAGATCCTGGGGTATTAGGGTACTTTTCTTGTACTAAAGAGGAGCATATTTCACAAAATATCAAGGCTTCATAATGAAGGAAGATCATTAAATGGAATCCTTAAATGGGATCTTTTTTAGGACATCAACCTCTAAGTTGTGAGTAGAATCCTTGCAATTTTCATCTCTACATTCTACGTATGGGAATATACGGGTGAGAAGAAGGATGATGGTCGTTATATAGTCCCTAGTCAGGGACTCTAGGGACGCTGCTCACGAGGGAGTGTAAGACTTTCACTAGTAATGTGGGACAGTGCCCCACTAGCACACACACTTCAACCGAGACTGCCACATGTCATCTCATATGTTCCTTTTTTCATATTTTCCACAGCTTCATCAAATTGAGTCATCTCGGTATCATAATTATCACCTGCCTCCTCACTTGCATTTACAGCCCAATTCAGTATTTTCCAAATTGAAAAAATGCATTATTACACTATTTTTTAACTCTCAGTCAAGTAGAATAGAGCAGAATAGGACATAATAAAGGTCACAGAAAGCCCTCTAGTTTTGAAAAATTCACAAGAATCATGTTGTTTGTATGGATGTGTGTTTGTGAATTCACACATGCACAAATTCTGGCACTTTTCCCTTCACAGTTAAATTCTTGAAAGACTTACCACAGGTAGAATTAATGGTTACCATGGTATTTGCTAGTTATAACTTTGTGATAGTTTGTGCCACCAAGCTCTGTGAACAAAGATTTTTTAAGGTGAAACATTACATGACAAAGAGCAATAAAAATCTCCCCCCTTTCTTCTCTTTATTGTTTATGTTCCAGATTGAAGCGCTTAGCAACAAGGCTCCTCCAGTTCTAAAGACCATGGCAATTGGATAAAGGTCTTCCACACTCGGGCTTTGCCTTTTCCATCATGCTCTAATTACTCCTCAATGTGAATAAACCTGACTATAGTCCTTATTCCCATCCCATGTATTCCCTGCACAGTAGTATAAGTGTTTAGTGTTTTTTATTCATACTTTAGTGTTTTTATTCACACTGTTTCCCTCATCCCAGATTATTTCCTCAGCACAGAACCTCATAATGAAACAGTTGAATTGCTTCGAGTTCCAGAATAAGTTTGATCTGGTTTAAACCATTGTTCAAGGATTAAGGCATCATTAACCATCCATGACTCTCACTCTAAGATCAAGGATAACTCAGAGACATTTCACATCTGTAAATAAGTGTGCCTCATCCATTAGGAAGAACTGTTGTCAGTAAAGAAGTGGCAAAAAGAGATTACAAGGAAGAGAGATGAAGAAAGTATAGTGTGGGTGGTGATGCTAGCTCGTGGTGGCATAAGTTGTTCCTATTTTCTCTCCCCTTCATTTTACAGTTAACTTGACACCTTTGTATTAATAAGACTACTTGATACCAGGAGGGATTGGGGGAAACGGTCGTCATTTGTGCATCAGAAAATAAACAAGAACTTGTTAAGCCCTTGAATTCCTTGGAATTGGATGAATAGTACCCACGGTGCTTCCCAGGAGGCTCAGTGATGAAGAACCCACCTGCCATTGCAGGAGATTTGAGTTTGATCCCAGGGTCAGAAGACACCCTGGAGGGGTAAATGCCAGTATTCTTTCCAGCCAGTACTCTTGCTGGAAAATCCTGTGGACAGAGGAGAGTGGTGGGCTATGGTACATGGGTTCATAAAGAATCGGACATGACTAAACGACTGACCACACACACATGGTCTTTTCTATCTTTAGCCCTATCATTGGAGAAGTCACTGGCGACCCACTCTAGTACTCTTGCCTGGAAAATCCTATGGACGGAGGAGCCTGGTAGACTGCAGTTCATGGGGTCACTAAGAGTCGGACACGACCGAGCAACTTCACTTTCATGCATTGGAGAAGGAAATGGCAACCCACTCCAGTGTTCTTGCCTGGAGACTCCCAGGGACGGGGGAGCCTGGTGGGCTGCCGTCTATGGGGTCGCACAGAGTCGGATAGGACTGAAGCGAAGCAGCAGCGGCCCTATCATAGAGAGTAACCAACTGATCTCTGAGCAAAGATTTTTATTTGAGATCTTACATGACATAAGAGAATGAAAAGCACCTCTTTTTTATTGGATTATTTTCTAGGTTTAACTGCTGCATTTAAGACTGTACCAATTTTATATCCGTATCAACCGAGTAATGGTCCTCCTCATTCTGGACCCAGGAAGAGCCTTGTGACTATTGCACTGGGACATGAACAGCCAAGACCTTGCAAAGGCTGCATATGTTCTTCTGGGTGTAGCTGATAGAACAAGAGACTTAATAAATAAAGCAACTGTGCAATCACCAAAAATGTCAATAAATCTCTAACAACTGAGCCCAGAGTCATGAATCCTGAAAAAGAGATGCTTAAGAATTGAAAATAGGTATACTGAAGAAAGTCAGTGAACTATAAGAAATCCTAGGAAGGCAATTCAATTAGATTAGGAAAATATAAATGAACCGAATGAGTTCTTTACCAAAACCAAAACAAAACAAAAAACAAAAAAATGAGAAAGGCTAATAAAGAACAAAACAAATTCTGGAGCTGAAGAACATGATGAGTGAGATGAAGAATATAATATAGATATTATAGCTATATATCTATATAGATATAGATAAAATAACTGTAGTACAGTAGAAAAGATGGAAGACAGAATAAATGACTTAGAGGATAGGAATTTTGAAATAAGTTGCAAAAGAACAAAAAGTGAGAAGCTAAAATGAATGAAAAAAAACCTACATTATCTATGGGACTCCATTGAAATGATGCATATCTAAATAATTGTGTGACGGTGAAGAGAGAAGGGGAATTGATAGAAAATTTAGTTAAATTAGTAATAGCAGAAATCTTCTCACACCTGCACATACTAGGAGATCTTAGTTCAAGAAACTAATATATCACACTATTATCTCAATGAAAAAGATATTCTTTGAGACATATCATACTGAAACTATCAAAGTCAGGTAATTCTGATTGCAATCTGGGTAAGGAGCGGATATTTAGATTGTAACTTATGAATTAGCTCTATTAAGCTATCAGTGGATTTCATAGTGGAAACTCTACTGGTCAGGAGAAACTACAGTGGCATATTTAAAGGATTAAAAAATTGCCTGTTAGAATAATCTATCATTCAAAGTTATTATTCATATTTGAAGGATAAACACTTTCCCCAACAAACAAAAACTAAGGGAGTTTATCACCAGTTGACCTGTCTTGCAGGGAATATTGAAAGGAGATCTTCAAACTAATATGAAAAAAACTAATCAACTATATGGAACATAAAGTACACAACACCCTGTTAAATGTGAAAAATTAGTTAGATTTAGAAATTTCTAATTGTATAATAGAATGGAGTACTAACTACTTAACAATAGTATAGAGGTTGAAGAAAAATTATGAAAAATTACTATAACTACTCTCATTTGTTAATAAATACACATCATTAAAAGAGATAGCAATTGTGACATCAAACATAAAAAGAGTGACTCTATAGGCAAATGAAGATAATTTGTTATCATCATAGGATGGACAGTTTCAACTATGAGATGTTTTCAGTAATCCTCAGGGTAATTACAAAGCAAAAATCTGGAGTATAGTCTAGAAACAGAAAAAAGAAATAGAGCATACCACTGTGGAAAGTTATCAATTTATAAAGATAGGCAGAAACAGAGGAAAAAAGAAACTGGAAATATAAAACATGGAAAACCTTTACATATCAATAAGCACTCTGATAGATGAAAGTATTCTCAAAAAAGTGTTAGGAAATGAACTGAGGAACATAGCAAAATGTTCATACACAGTGACCAATTGGCATTTTTTGCTGGATGCAAAGATGTTTCTACGTACACAAATCAATATATGGGACACATTAATAGAATGAACAAAAAACCACATGGTCATCTCAACAGATGCATAAAACCATTTGATAAAATACAATGTCCTTTCGTGATAAAGATCCTCCACAGAATAGTTGTAGAATAAATACACCTCACATAGTAAATGTCTTGTATGACAACCCCACAACCACCATTATTCTCAGTTGTTCAAAATTGAGATCTTTTTGTCAAGATCAAGAAGATGAGAATGTCTCCTCTTAGCATTCTTATTTAATATGGTACTGGAAGTTTTAGCCTGGGCATTTAGGCATGATAAAGAAATAAAAGGCATGTGAATGAAAAGAAGATTGCAAATTTGTCTTTATTTGCACATGACATAATTTTGTATGTGTATATATGTGTGTGCATGTATGTGTCGAAGAAGGCAATAGCAACCCACTCTGGTACTCTTGCTTGGAAAATCCCATGGACAGAGGAGCCTGGTAGGCTGCAGTCTATGGGGTCGCCAAGGATCAGACACGACTGAGCGACTTCACTTTCAATTTTCACTTTCATGCATTGGAGAAGGAAATGGCAACCCACTCCAGTGTTCTTGCCTGGAGACTCCCAGGGACGGGGGAGCCGGGCGGGCTGCCGTCCATGGGGTCGCACAGAGTCGGACACGACTGAAGTGACTTAGAAGCAGCAGCAGCATGTATGTGTGTGCTAAGTTGCCTTAGAGTCTGACTCTTTGTGACTCTATGGACTGTAGCCGGCCAGGCCCCTCTGTCCATGGATTCTTCAGGCAAGAATATTGGAGTGGTTGCCATACCCTCCCAGAGGATCTTCCCAACCCAAGGATCAAACCCGTGTCTCTTATGTCTCCTGCATAGGCAGGTGGGTTCTTTACTGCTAGCACCACCTGGGTAGCCCAAAGCTAGAGGTAGTGACAGAATTCCAGCTGAGTTATTTAAAATCATAAAAGATGATGCTGTTAAAGTGCTGCACTCAATACGTCAACAAATTAGGAAAACTCAGCAGTGGCCACAGAACAGGAAAATGTCAGTTTTCATTCCAGTCTTAAAGAAGGGCAATGCCAAAGAATGTTCAAACTACTGTACAGTTGCACTCATTTCACATCCTAGGCAAGGTAATGCTCAAAACCCTTCAAGCTGGGCTTCAGCAGTACGTGAACCTAGAACTTCCAGATGTACAAGCTGGGTTTCCAAGAGGCAGAGGAACCAGTGATCAAATTGCCAACATTTGTAGAATCATAGATAAAGCAAGGGAATTCCAGAAACACAACTACTTCTACTTCATTGACTTCACTAAAGTCTTTGACTTGTGGATCACATCAAACTGTGGAAAATGCTTAAAGAGATGAGAGTACCAGACCATCTTACCTGTCTCTTGAGAAACCTGTATTTGGGTCAAGAAGAAACAGTTAGAACCGGACACGGAATGATAGACTTCAAAATTTGGAAAGGAGTATGACAAGGCTGTGTATCGTCACCCTGCTTATTCAACTTTCATGCAGAGTACATCATGTGACATGCCAGGCTGGATGAATCACAAGCTGGAATCAAGATTGTCAGGAGAGATATCAATAACCTCAGATATGCAAATGATACCACTCTAATGGCAGAAAGTGAAGGGGAACTAAAGAGCCTCTTGATGAGAAGAGTGAAAAAGCTTGCTTGAAGCTGAACATTAAAAAAAAAACTAAGATCATGGTATCTGGTCCCATCACCTCATGGCAAATAGAAGAGGAAAAAGTGAAAGTACTGACAGATTTAATTTTCTTGGGCTCCAAAATCACTGCAGATGGTGACTTCAGCCATGAAATTAAAAGACGTTTGCTCCTTGGAAGGAAAGCTGTGACAAAACTAGACAGTATATTAAAAATCAGAGATACCATTTTGCTGACAAAGGTCCAGATAATCAAAGCTTTGGTTTTCCCAGTAGTCATGTATGGATGTGAGAGTTGGATCATAAAAGATACGAAGCATTGAAGAATTGATGCTTTTGAATAGTGATGCTGGAGAAGTTTCTTGAGAGTCCCTTGGACTGCAAGGAGATCAAACTGATCAATTCTAAAGGAAATCAACTCTGAATATTCATGGGGAGAATAGATGCTGAAGCTGAAGCTCCAGTACTTTGGCCACCTGATGCGAAGAGTCAACTCATTGGAAAAGACCCTCATGATGGGAAGGATTGAGAACAGGAGGAGAAATGGGTGGCAGAGGATGAGACGGCTAGATAGCATCACTGATTCAATGGACCCAAATTTGAGTAAACTTCAGGAGATCGTGGAGGGCTGAAGAGCCTGGCATGCTGCAGTTCATGGTGTCACAGAGTTGGCCATAACTTAGTGACTGAATAACAACAGCAACCACTCCTTCTGCTATTTGTTCTTTATACAATTTTTTAAAAAATTCAATAATTGAATTATCCATGTCTGATTGCATAGTTTTTATATCTTCTTGTTCATTGTTAAAACAGGCACTGCTTACATCAATTAGTTTTCTTAATTCAGTTAACATTTTTACCACCAATATTTTGATTTCTTTACCTGATAAATGGTTGATTTCTGTTTCATTATTTTCAGTGGTTCTTTTTTTTTTTTTTCAATTGAGAGTAGTTTCTATGCCTTTTCACTTTGCTTAACTTTCTCTCCCTCTAATAATTTAGGTAAAACAGTTATCTTTTGAGGTTCTTACATGTGAGCTTCCATATATGGGCTGTGTGTGTCCAGTACCTTGGATGATAGTACAGACTTGATGTAGATACATGTCTTTCCTGGTTACTACAGCTTTGGCAGGTGATGCGGCTGCATATGAAGGGGCTAGAGCCAGTGCCGTGTGTGAGACAAGATTTCATCTCTGCCCAGTGGCCATCAACACCCTGACAGGGGTGGGGGTCTGATCCCAAGTTGCAGGAGCAGAAGCCCTGAGAGCCAGAATTGATCTGGCTCTGTTCCCATTAAGTGTGTGTTTTTCCCTCCCTCTGCATTGCCCCAGGACCTTTGCCTACAAGGAAGAGGGTGTTGAAGCAAGCAGGACCCCTGAACAGATGGAGGTCTGGTGTATTGACTGTGTAAGCATCTGTGTCTCTGTTCAGATGCAACCATGATTGCAAGTCCCCTTGGTCTCTCAGAGCCAAAAACTGCACCCCTATCTCTAACTCCGCCCCTTACTCCAAAACTGTTGTGGAACTGCTCTGTGGGGTTGGCAGGCGTCTATGGACTCGCAGCATGAATAGGGAGGTTAGCTGTGGTGGAGACATGGGAAACAATGATTATTATTTAGAGGCCCCTCAATGTCTAACTTGTGAATCTAGCCTTGGCTAGTAACTAAGAGCACTGGATACTTCTTCCTTCAGCAGATATCCTTTCACTGGACCAGACCTAATGCTTAAATCACATACAGTATCAGCAAGTACTCAGGCGAAAACATAGCTAGCAAGTGTCCAAATTTTCAGAAATTCTTTTTGATGCCTGGTTTTCATTTTTTTTACTCTATGTTGTTGCTTCAGCTCTCTGATGTCCTTAAATTTGGTTCTTAAAATATAGTTGGCATTATCTAGGATTTTTCTAGAGGAAAGATGGTTGCTATGACTTACATATTCCAAAGAGAATTATAAGCATGTTCTTCATCCATTTTAGAAAAAAAAAGTTATGAAGTTTGAGTGGCACATATGGTTTTCCTCTTTTTTCTGATTTTAAAGTTATTCTAAGTTTAAATTATGTCCCCAAGGTGGTAAGCACTGTAGTGTGAATATTTCAAATCTTCTGATATCAGATTCCTTTCCGTGTTCCCCGTTATGCCACATACTGTATCACTCAGAGTTCAGTCACAAGAGTGGAATGCACACCACAGAGATAGCAATGAGTTATGAAGAAGAAGATGTAACTGTTACTGCTCGGGCTGACGCTTGAAGTGAAGAGGTATTATTAATAAACCTACATGTTTTGAATAGGTCCCATGGATCTAGGGCTCACTCTAGGACTCAGGTATTTGGTAACTCAACGACCTGGGACTGAAAACTGAGCAAGGTAAGATGCTTGGTGGCCATGCCAGTATCTCTGAGGCTGAAAAGTAATGTCTACTAAGGAATTACTAATATATAAATATAATGTAATGTACAATTATATATAGATATGAAAACTCAGTATATGTATGTCTGAATATATAGTAATAAAACACAGACTGAAATTTACCTTCCTGTAAAGAAAGAGCTGTTAATGACACAACAGTGACGTGAACAGCAGTGAAAAATTCCCCAGGTCTCCAGTCTGTCCAGTCTCCCTCTAGTTCTGTTAGCAGAAATGAATAATAAGAGGACTAGCAAAGAAGAAATGAGATTCGTAGGTTCCCATTCACTGCGTGACAAAGCAGAGTACAAAGGAGAAGGATGTTCAGAATTAAGAGATAGCAAATTAAAAGTACACATACACACACACTGTGTGAGCTGTGCTTTTTCTCAGGAAACACACAGATAATTTTATGAAAAATTAACCATTAAATTGCTTAAAATAACAAAGTGTTCTGGGAATTAGCATATTTTTACTCATTATTTAATTGGTAATATTTATGATCCAGAATAATGAAATATCTCGGGTTTTCTGTCTGTGATTGCTGACACATGCTGTAACATGTCTACTAAACTAAAAACAAAAAAGTGAGAAATTTCCAAGATTTTGAATTTTTTTTTTTTTTTTGAAATCACAAATCTAGGCTTTTCTTTCTAAGATGAAGTTGGAACTTTTCTGCTTTTTCCTCAGGTGAAATCAGAACATTTGGTACTTTTCCCTTAAGTATTGTCTCAACACATTTTCCTTCTTACTGAAGTTCAGCTGGAGAACTTTTCTCTTCTTGCCCAATTAATTCTTTTAGTCTCTTGAACAGCCAAATTAAAAAACAAAATAATATAAAAAACAAAGGAATCAAGCGAAAGAGCAGCAGGTAGCGGTAGTCTGGTTCTCCACCTCTGCCTGGCGGAGGGCCACTGTCCACGCTGCCTCCAGCACCTTTGACCCAGCAGTGGGGAGGGTCCCACCCGGAGTTGCAGTGGCAGTGATGTCTGTTGTTGCAGACTCCATTCATATTGCATGTCTCAGGCGAACAACCACTTTGGAAGCTGGGCATAGACGTACACTTCCTTTCGATGCACATATGATTTGCACCACACTCTGTACCATCTTTCACTTCACCAACATCAGGTATGGTCATCCCCAGGTGGTAGTCTGTACTCCAGCAGCTGACTCCGTTTATTCGAGTCCAGTGCACAGTAGAATGATCTCTCAGGAAGGGGATTTCTATCACATTCTCACACTGAACCCTCCCACATAGAATATCTGGGATTCCACATTGTATATATGAACTGGCTGTCAGACCACAGTTACCAAAACGGTCACCTCGGGTATTCATTGCCCTGTAGCAACTCACGTTTGCATTCTTGGCCTCTTTGCCAAAAATTTTCCTACACTGTTCATTGCGGTCATTGCATCTCTTTTCATAGCAGTAACCACCACCAGTGCAGGAGGTCCCATCCTGCATGTACACATCTCCTGGACACTGATAGGATGTCCCATTGCACCACTCTGGAAGATCACATTCATTTTCTTCTTTCCTACACATGGAGCCTGATGGCATGAGTGTGCAGTTCTCACAGCAAAGCCCAAAAGCACAAGTAGCCCCAACTCTCAGAGTGCAGTCTAACTGACAGCAGGGGTCTTTTGCACACATATATGCGGAACCACAGTCACACTCTTCTCCTTCTTCAACCACACTGTTCCCGCAGCGTGTGTGCCTGAAGATATTCTCTGGATTTGGTGAAATGTGCATGCACCTCACTTTTCCAACAACGCTCCAGTATGAAGCATAACTGCAGTTGCTGAATCGAGTTGCCACAGCTTTACTTGGAAACATTATGCATGATTTACCTCCACATTTACATGTTTTATCATCATGTCGCATACCCAAATTGTGACCAATTTCATGTGATACGATATATGCAAACTCTTGCAATTTGTCATTCAGAAAGCTATCAACCCCACAGTTATAAAATTGATTACATACAGTTCCAACATAGGCTAAGCCAAGAAGGCGGCCATAATTTTCCTTTATGAAAATATGTGCAATATCATGTGGTAAGCGGGTATTAAAACTTTTTCTCTTCCATATGCAAAATTCGTTCAAGAGAGTACTTATGTTTGTTGTTGGAAGGAGGTTGTCTGTAGACCAGATTTCGATTCCAACCAAAGCCACATTAACATCCAGTGATTGTAAAAATTGATCTATTCCATTGACAACCATGCATACTTCAGACTGCACACTTGAGGTATTACTTTGGTGATGAAGATACCGACCATGGTCTACCAGCACTGCCAGTTCAAGGAAACGCCTGTGAGTCCACCAGCCAACATACCCACTTTGCTTCAAAGTATAATTAACATTCTCTTGAAGAAATTTCAGTTGTCGTGCTATTTCTTCATCTGTCAATCCACATCTCTTGGGTGGAAATTCTGTCTCATCTACCATCTTGTATAGCAGATGTTCAAATGAGGTAGAAAGACTTTTGGGCTTGATTTCATAAACAACATTATGTATCTGTAATGTTCCTTGAAAGCCCCCCAAACATGTACTGAGGGCAACCAGGGATTCTGGATCCCCTTCCATGTAACCCTGATAGTAGCAATCATTCTGTACAAAAGGCTGGTCCTCCATTAGTGCGTGCTGGTCTGTGTAGGTGAACACTGGTAGGTGTTTAGAGAACAAAATCTTGTTGACTTTCATGTGAAGAATGTGTCTCTGGCCTCCAAAACGCAGGCTGTAAGAGAGCCATCCAGGAGGCTTCATGCCACTGCCAGTGTGTGTTATCTTCAAGGGTACCACCACTTCTGGAAGATCATGATGTTGGGAGTGCTCAATGCAGGATGATCCAGAAAGGAATAGAAACACCCCCACCCAGAGCAGTGGGAGACTGATCCTCACACACACGAGGGTCTCACGCACAGCCATTTATGATGTCATGTGCAGCCAGTGGTGAGAGCAGGCCACATCACTCTGAGTTGGTGGTACACAGCACAAACCTTTGATCTGTTTTCTGTCAGAGTCACCATGCCAGAGCCATAGCACTAAAAAAGAAAACAAGAGCAGAGACAGATCTGGGAGTTATGAGCAAATTAAGACAGAGGGCGATGAGAAGGGCATGGGTTAAAATAACTAAAAATTTGACTAAATATATGGCTAATGATACTGCATTGCATTGCTGTCAAGTAAGGTGAGGCAGAGTGAGACTGTAGGTGTCCAAAGCAGTGGTGACTGGCCTAGGGTGACACTTGTTGAACCTTGAGGAAGGACACATAGCGGTTCATTGTTCTGTTCTCTAAATATATGATGCCGTGTGGACATGTCTACAGAAATAAGTAAGACAAAAAGGTCTTAATGGAAGGAGGATATATATCTTCTTTTCATTTATAAAAAAATAAAGGGAATTTTTATTATCCATATTGATTGGTTATAATTATCACTTTATAGTGATTCTTTTCTATTTTCAATGGTAAATTAGTCACATTACTTAGGACAGATTAAAAAAATACATATATCATTATTTTCTCTCATTCATGTAACTAGTTATTACCTGTCCTACCTTCTGTTTTCCCTTTTTCTTCTCAGTTCAGTTGCTCAGTCGTGTCCGACTCTTTGTGAGCCCATAGACTGCAGCACTCCAGGCCTCCCCATCCATCACCAACTCCCAGAGTTTACTCAAACTCATGTCCATTGAGTCGGTGATGCCATCTAACCTCTGTTGTCCCCTTCTCCTCCTCTGTTTTCCCCTTCTCCTCCTGCCTTCAGTCTTTTTCCTTCTGCCTCCTCCTTCCCCTTCTCCTCCTGCCTTCAATCTTTCCCAGCATCAGGGTCTTTTCAAATGAGTCAGTTCTTCACATCAGGTGGCCAAAGTATTGGAGTTTCAGCTTTAGCATCAGTCCTTCCAATGAATATTCAGGACTGATTTCCTTAGGATGGATTGGTTGGATCTCCTTGCTGTCCAAGGGTCTCTCAAGAGTCTTCTCCAACACCATAGTTCAAAAGCATCAATTCTTCACTGCTCAGCTTTCTTTATAGTCCAACTCTCACATCCATACATGACCACTGGAAAAACCATAGTTTGACTAGACTGACTTTTGTTGGCAAAGTAATGTCTCTGCTTTTTAATATGCTGTCCAGGTTGGTCATAACTTTTCTCCCAAGGAGCAAGCATCTTTTAATTTCATGGCGGCAGTTACTATCTGCAGTGATTTTGGAGCCCAAGAAAATAAAGTCTGTCACTGTTTCCACCGTTTCCCCATCTATTTGTCATGAAGTGATGGAACCAGATGCCGTGATCTTAGTTTTCTGAATGTTGAGATTTAAGCCAATGTTTTGACTCTTCTCTTTCACTTTCATCAAAGGGGCTCTTTAGCTCTTCTTTTCTTTCTGCCATAAATGTGGTGTTGCATATCTGAGGTTATTGATACTTCTCCCAGCAATCTTGATTCCAGATTGTGCTTCATCCAGCCCAGCCTTTCTCATGATGTACTCTGCATGTAAGTTAAATAAGCAGGGTGACAATATACAGCCTTGACTTACTCCTTTCCCTATTTGGAACCAGTCTGTTTTTCCATGTCCAGTGTTGCTTCTTGACCTGAATACAGATTTCTCAGGAGGCAGGTCAGGTGGTCTGGTGTTCCCATCTTTTGAAGAATTTTCCACAGTTTGTTGTGATCCACACAGTCAAAAGCTTTGGCATACTCAATAAAGTAGAAGTATATGTTTTTTTTGAACTCTCTTGTTTTTTAGATGATCCAACTGGTGTTGGCAATTTGATCTCTGGTTCCTCTGCCTTTTCTAAATGCAGCTTGAACATCTGGAAGTTCATGGTTCATGTACTGTGGAAGCCTGGCTTGGAGAATTTTGAGCATTACTTTGCTAGCATGTGAGATGAGTGCAATTGTACAGCAGTTTTATTCTTTGGCATTGCCTTTCTTTGGGATTGGAATGAAAACTGACCTTTTCCAGTCCTGTGACCACTGTGGAGTTTTCCAAATTTGCTGGCATATTGAGTGCAGCACTTTCATAGCATTATCTTTTAGGATTTGAAATAATTCAGTTGGAATTCCATCACCTCCACTAGCTTTGTTCATAGTGATGCTTCCTAAGGCCCAGTTGACTTCACATTCTGGGATTTCTGGCTCTAGGTGAGTGATCACACCATTGTGATTATCTGGGTCATGAAGATCTTTTTTTGTATAGTTCTTCTGCGTATTCTTGCCACCTCTTCTTAATATATTCTACTTTTTCTTTTAATTCTGTCCAACTCTAAGGATCAAAGAATCAATTGTCTTACACATAGAGTAGTGGGGTCACTCATTAATAGGCAGTTTTATATTTGGAATGGGAGGACCATGGATTGTGATGGGTGTTGTTCAGTTACTTATATTTTTTTTAGGAAAAAAATTAAGGCAGTTTTATTGGATATTTTCAAAAGATCTCTGCAAAGTTTATGCCATTTTGGAATTTTTCTGTATAATTCTGAAATAAATATTTTCGTCAAGCATACAGACTTTATTTATTAGAAGATGTACCCTTCAACCAGGAGTGCTGTATTGACTGTACTAAGGTTTAGCTAGTTGAAGGGCATTGGATACACATAAGCCTGGTTCAGACCCCAAGTCTCTCACCTACTCCTTGCTTGGCCCTGGGTAACTTACTATGCTTTTTTGTGTCTCAGATATGTTTGTATTTGATTATTCTCTTAAGAAGGACAACATGTTTAAATCATCTGAAAATATAAAATTGAAGGAAATCCAATTTGCTGAGAAAGTAAGAGTTAGAGGTGGGATCACAGTGGCGTTCTTTATCTACAAAGTTCACTTCTCCAGATTAAAGCAGTTGTGAATCAAAAATATGTAGGAAAAAAATCCAGAAAGTTCTGAAAAGCAAAACTTGAGCTGCACACTGACAGATATTTATGTAACATTTGCATCCTATCTCAAACTTTCTACATAACATTTACTTCATATTAGTTTAAGTAACCTGGAGATGATTTGAAGTATATGGCAAGATGTTCATAGTAGCTTATATGCAAACACTACACCATTTTACATAAGCTCATGAGCATTTGTGGATTTTGGAATCCATAGGGGATTTTCAAACCACTCCCCTATGGATAATAAGGGACAACCATATACTGAAGGCCAAGTAAATGCAAAAAGGCAAGGAAAATCAGTCAGTCACTAAAAGAGGGAGGAAAATGTTGAGGCAGGTATTTTCTACAAGGGCGAAGGCATCTAAGTTCCCTCATTTTTAGGATTACAAGGCAACCAATTCCCAAGTTCAACCTTCCTATGTACAAATTTTATAAAAAGAATGTAGCCTACATGAAGAATACCTATGCACAGTTTTACAGGAATAACACAAATGTATTATCACATATTTGTAAAAATGAGGAAACTGGTACTCACACGATGCCTGTCTGCCAACTCTGATGTTACATTCTTCTGTGAATAACATATTAATAAACCAAATAATCTGCTGGCATTGTTCTACACACTTAGGAGACATAAAAGAACTAAATAAGCCTAAATAATCTGATGGTCTTGAGTACAAATTTAGACAGAGTGGTTGAGGCAAAGGTACAGTAGGTATTTGTAACATTGCATTCACCATTTCACATATAAAATGTCCATTTTTATTTATCTAATGAATATCCAACAGTCTTCGTCAAATCATTAAAGTACACAGACTGCCTGAAGTAATGATATCAAGAACAGCTGGACAAACTGGAAAAACAGAAGAAGTTGAAGTCACCTTTGAGGGTTGTAGAACACCCTGACCAAATACAGAGTTCATAGTAGGTCTTACAGTAATGCTAACTGCCTGATTCAGGACCTGTCATATCCTGGACTATGTGCCCATTTCTGCTCAATTTTTAAAAAAACTTTGGTTCTACGTTTGATGTCTTTTCTCTAGAATCAGTTTTCTTTTTCTCTTGGAATTTTATTTTCATGAAAAGAAACACAGAAACCTCCTTCCTCCTCACACTTCTATGCTTATTCCTACCCAGTTCTATTAAACCTATCTGTCAACAATGTGAAGTCAGCAAAAAAGAAGATTTTTGTGTTTAGAATTCCTGTATGATACATGCACTAGTGTTCTGGTTGCAATTTGCTTGGATTGCCTAAGCCACTTGAAAGTAACCAGTAGCTGTCTCATTGTACTTTTTCACTCTTACACCAACTAACTCTCAATCAATCCTATGGAAATGTCAGAGTTTGGATATCTGTCTGATTTACTGATTTATTAGTAACTCAGTTGTGTCTGACCCTTTGCAACCACCTGGACTGTAGCCCACCAGGTTCCTCTGTCCCTGGGGATTCTCCAGGCCAGAATACTGGAGTGGGTTGTGATTTCCTCCTCCAGGGGATCTTCCCAACCGAGGGATCGAACCCAGTTCTCCTGCATTTTCAGGCAGATTCTTTACTGTCTAATTTTAGCCATATTTTCGTTTAAGCAAGCATGTGGACAACCCATACAACACTCAGGTTATTTTAGCCCTGCAACTCCTTTTCACCTGTGACGTTATTTTATTAGCACCCATGACTGTATTGATGCTTATATAAAAAATTAATTGTAAATATTACTCAATGTATTTATTTGCTCTTCAATCTTTCTAATTTTCTCCAAATTTTTTTTTCATTTTACTTTTTATTTTCATGGTTACCTCTAGGCTCCATCACTTTCAACCACTGTCAGCTAAAATCCTCAACTCAAACTAGATTAACCCTTTTTGCTTACTTTCCTTATTCCTACAACAAACTGTCAACACTGCTGAAAAATAGAGTGTTAGTGGGGGAATGAGTCAGAGGAAACTACCAATTGGCATGACATAGTCTGATACTTTAGACTAAAGAATGAAGTAAAAAAAAATCTCAACTCTTTATGCTTGCAATAATCTGAGCTTTCTTTTTCACATTCTTCACTTTCTGATTCTAAATTCCTTCATCAGTACAAAGGGCTTCCAGCTGGAAGCTCCATTTTCCTTGTGTTCTCAAGTTGTAACTATTACATTTCAAAACTGTTAGTTTTGACTGTAATTCCAATAATTCTGCATTTTGTGGTGTTTAATACAGGATCTGGTATGATACTTGTGTTTGCTTTATTGTTGCAAATTCTTGGTGGGAGACTTGTTTCAGGCCAAACACTATTGTCACCATTAAAGTGACCTGAGTTCCTAGGGTACTTGGATCCTTTTCTAGTACTAAATGGGAGGAATATTTCACAAAATCTTAAGAACCCAGGAGAAGAAAGCATGGTCACTAAATGAAATTTTCAAGGCTGGTATCTCTAAAAGGTAAGTACAATCCTAACATGCTGGTTTATTCTCCATGTCTCTCTTGGTATATATTTTAGAATTGTTATAGAGTATGAATTACTGTGATTAAAAAATGAAGTATTCATGAGTAACAGAATACTGTCGAGCATGAACTTAAGCAGCATGATATCATCAGAATTTATTCCTAATATCTCATCTTACAAGCAGGTAACAGGAGAACAAACTCCAAAGAATATTTAAGCAATACTACATTTCCCCCCATTACATTATTTATACAGTGAGTACAGAGGCCACACCTTCTGAGAGGATATAACATTATCATTAATGACGCACTGAGGTGTACAGTGGTACAGAGCCTGCCAAGTAGACTGTTGTATATCATTTTTCATAAATTCTTTTTGTCTCCTCATGGCTTGATCAAATTCATCTATCTTTTGTACCCCAATTACCACAACCCTTTCCACTTTCATATACAGCTTAATTCACTCTTATCCAGAATATGAATAACATAGTTTTGTGGCTCTCAACGAAACAAACCAGAGCAAAATATGAAATAATCAGTGCCATAGTTCCCTCTCACGATCTAAATACTTGGTAAGACTGGTGTGTGTGTGTTTTCAGACACACATAAACGCTGGTGCTACTGTCTTATACAGTCAAATTCTTTGCATGACTTACCAGATGAATTAGTAATTCCTGTGGTCTTTTCTAGCTATAGCCATGTCCATAGAGTTTGTAATGCTTATTTCTATGGACAGAGTTTTTTTTCAGACCTCATATGCCAAAGAGAAATCTAAACCCCTTTCTGTTTTGTCTCTAATTTGATTGAATTCTAGATCTAGTTGCTCAGCAACAAGAATCTCCTAGTTCTACAGATGGTGACAACTGGCTAACGCCCATTCTCACTGTGGCTCCAACATCTCTTTCAAACTTTAATTCTAATTACTCTTCAATATGAATAAATTGGTATGTATTCCTGACTCTCAACCACTGAGCTCCAAACATACATCATAAGCACTTTAGTTTCAATAATTTGATCATTCCCCTACTTCTTTTTAGGTCACTGAACAACTCAGAGACACTTCATGTGTGCACATAATTAATCTCTTATGGAAACATTGTTATTAAAAAGGCAAGCTAAATTTAGAATAAGAAAGAGTTGAGTAAGGGAACAATGTGGGAATAAATTTAACAGGCAAATTTACTCACTGGAAGTTAAAACTTGATGTCATAAATTAATGGTAAATAGCAGATTGGCTGCAGCAAACCAGGGAAGCAAGATTGCTTATTGATAATCCTTGTGATTTTATGCCTGGGACCCAGAGAATTTTGTTGGCAAGTCTACAAGTTTGGAGTCTGCTGGTTTCTTTCTGTTACCTTTCCACGTTAGGATGTCTATATCTGCACTATTTCCAATAGTGGAAATTTCACTTTCTCTCTGGCTTTCATCACAGTTACTTTTAAAAATGGCCAAATTGGCTGTGACTTTGTTCATCTCTCTATTATTTCATTAGGGCTGCTCTAACAAAGTATGGCAAAATGAATGATATAACAGAAATTTATTGCCTTACAATTCTGGAGACGAGAAGTTCAGTATCAGTGAATACCAGTCCAGTATCAGTATCAATAGAACCACAAGGTTCTATTCCTTCTGAAGGCACTAGGGAAGGATCTATCCTACCCTTCTCTCATAGGTTCTGGAATTTCCCTGCCTTGAGGCTGCATAATTTAGTTTTCGTATGATGCTCTCTCCTGGTCCAAAACTATTTCTTTAACTAGGAAACCAGTCATATATTCAGTCTGTCAGCTTACAGCTATTCATCATATTCTCTTATAAGTCTTTGTATATCTGTGGAATCTATCATATTTCTCCTCTTTCCTTTTTTAAATTATGAAAGTATGATAACACATTTACAGGAGACTTGGAAATGCAGAACAAAATTGCATATAATTCCACTATATATTAAAATTATTTTGTAAGTAGATAAGATTAGTTGAAATTTTGATATCAAACTCTCAAAAATTAATAGAGTGAATATACAGAAAGGTAGAAGGATATAGTAGACATCAATAGCACCATGAACCAATTCAACATAATTAAGATTTATACAATTTTCACACAACAGTATTATACACACTCTATTCAAGTTCCCCCCATAGATTATAAACTAGGAGACACTGGACCTTATTCAGGGACAAAAAACAAGGTGTAAAAAGTTCATAGTCTAAAGGTGTTGAAATCATATAGAGTTTGTTCTCTTATTAAGAAATTATGTTAGAAATCAATATCAAAGGATATTTGAAAATAACCCACATATTTTCAAGTGCAGTGTGACATAGAGAGATCTTTGACTTAGCCATTGAAAGCCTCAATAAAGTTAGAAGACTGAAAAAATAGAGGGTGATGGCAAAGAAGAAAGCATTTAAATGAGAAATTAATATCGAAATGAGATTAATATCAAAGGTACTTAAAAAACCCCATGTATTTGGAAATTAAATGTCCACTTTTAAATAATAAGCGCACTTAAGAAGCCATAACAAGGAAAATCAGAAAATATTTCTAGCAGAATAAAAATGAAAGAAGAACTATGGATGGAGGTTTGTAACATTGTACAGGAGGTGGTGAACAAAACCATTTCAAAGAAAAAGAAATGCACGAAGGCACAGTGGCTGTCTGAGGAGGCCTTACGATTAACCGAGAAAGGAAGAGGAGCGAAAGCAAAGGAGATACAACCAGCTGAATGCAGAGTCCCAGAGAATAACAAGGGTAGATAAGAATACTTTCTTAAGTGAAGAATGCAAAGAAATAGAGGAAAGCGATAGAATGAGAAAGACTAGAATTCTCTTCAAGAAAATTGGAGATACCAACATTTCATGCAAAGATGGGCTCAATAAAGGACAGAAATGGCAAGGACCTAGCAGCAGCAGAAAAGATTAAGCAGAGGTGGTAAGAATACACTGCTGCTGCTGCTGCTAAGTCGCTTCAGTCGTGTCCGACTCTGTGCAACCCCATAGGTGGCAGCCCACCAGGCTCTGCTTCCCCTGGGATTCTCCAGGTAAGAACACACAGAACTACACAAAAAGGTCTAAATGATTGGGATAACCATGATGGTGTGGTTACTTACCTAGAGAGCCAGACATCCTGGAGTGTGAAGTCAAGTGAACCTTAGGAAATATTACTATGAATAAAGCTGGTGGAAGTGACAGAATTCCAGCTGAGTTATTTAAAATCCTAAAAGACGATGCTGTGAAAGTGCTGCACTCATTATATCAGCAAATTTGGAAAACTCAGCAGTGGCCACAGGACTGGAAAAGGTCAGTTTTCATTCCAGTCCCAAAGTAAGGCAATGCCAAAGAAAGCTCAAACTACCGCACAGTTGCACTCATTTCACATGCTAGCAAGGTATTGCTCAAAATCCTTCAAGCTAGGCTTCAACAATATGGGAACTGAGAGCTTTCAGATGTACAAACTGGATTTCAAAAAGGCAGAGGAACCAGAGATCAAATTGCTAACATCTGTTGGATCGTAGAAAAAGCAAGAGAATTTTAGAAAAACATCTGCTTCATTGACTATGCTAAAACCTTTGACTATGTGGATCACAGCAAACTGTGGAAAATTCTTAATGAGATGGGAATAACAGAACACCTTATCTGTCTCCCAAGAAACCTGTATGCAGGTCAAGAAGAAACAGTTTGAACCCTACATGGACCAACCCTCTCCTAGCCTGTAGAATTTCTGCTGAGAAATCAGCTGATAACTCTCTGGTAGTTTCTTTGTAGGTTGCTACCCTTTTCCCCTGGCTGCCTTTAAATATTTTTCTTTGTCATTGACTTTGACAACTTTTAATCTGAGTTGACTTTGCCATTGATTATAACAGTTTTTAATGTAGCATTTCTTGAAGAAGGTCTTTTCGCATTGAGGTAATTAGCTGTCTTCTTATCTTCACAGACCTGTATATCCAGTTCCTTCCTCAGGATTAGGAAATTCTCAGTTTTTACTTCTTTAATCTCTCTGCTCTCTTCTCCCTCCCTTCTCCTTACGTACTAATGTTGCCTTCTTGAGAGAGTTTGATTGTTCTCATAGAATTTCTTCATGTTTTTTAGATCTTAATTCTCTCTACTCTCTGTATAATTTCTAGATTTCTATCTTTTTTTTTCTTTTTCTTTTTCTAGATTTCTATCTTTTAGCTCGTTATTCTCTCTTTCACATGGTCTGTGCTATTTCTAATGTTTTCTAATGCATTCTTTATTTTAAAAGCTTTTTTACTTATTTATGGTCTTCACTGGGTTGTCACTGCTGCGTGTAGGCGTTCTCTAGTTGCAGGGAGCAGGGGCTCCTCTCTAGTTGCAGTGCATGAATTGTCACTGAAGTGGCTTCTCTTGTGAGGCACAGGCTCCAGGGTGCGTGGGCTGCAGTAGTTGTGGCATATGGGCTTATTTGCTCCACTGCATGTGGGATCCTCTTAGACCAGAGTTTGAACCCATGTCCCTGCATTGGCAGGCTCTTAATCCCTGGACCACCAGGGAAGGCCTCTAATGCATTCTTCATCTCACTTTTTGAATTCTTCAGTTCCCAAATTTCTGTTTAGTTCTCTTTTATAGTTTGAGTCTCTTTAGTAAAGTATTCCTTCTGTTCAGTAATTTTATCCTTGAACAAAATTTCTGAGTTTTCTTGTAGCTCTATGATTTTTTTTTTTTTTTTTTTTTTGGTGACAGCTACTTTGAATTCTCTCTCAGATTGCAGTAATCCATGAGTTTTAGCTTAAGTTTGGTTTCTGGAGAATTGTCATTTTCTTTCTGTGACACTGTGTTATGCAGGTTCTTCATGGTGCTTGATGAGTTGTTCTTCTGCCAGTACATGTGAAGTAGTGAACAATGTTCTTCTAAAGGAAATCTTTTTTTTTTTTAAACTTGCTGATACTGAGTCAACAGATTAGTAATTAGATGCCTTTTTGTTTTCTAATCGGTGGTGCTATTGAAGAATTGAAGAACTGATGCTTTTGAACTGTGGTGTTGGAGAAGACTCTTGAGAGTCCCTTGGACAGCAAGGAGAGCCAACCAGTCTATCCTAAAGGAAATCAGTCCTGAATATTCATTGCAAGGACTGATGCTGAAGCTGAAACTCCAATATTTTGGCTACCTGATGTGAAGAACTGACTCATTTGAAAAGTCCCTGAGGCTGGGAAAGATTGAAAGCAGGAGGAGAAGGGGATGACAGAGGATGAGATGGTTGAATGGCATCACCGACTCAATGGACATGAGCTTGAGTAAACTCTGGGAGTTGGTGATGGACAGGGAGGCCTGGCATATTGCAGTCCATGGGGTCGAAAAGAGTCAGACACGACTGAGTGACTGAACTGAACTGAACTGTGCTATGTAGCACAAGCTATTATTTTCTCTTAGCTGTGCTGCCTCTGGTTGTATTTTAGAATTGGCCTGCTTTCCCCTTGACCACTTCTGTCAGATGTGTTGCCCGCTGCCCTCCTTGCTGGGGTGCCTCACCCAAACGGTGTCACTGACTGGGCTACCAGGATGGTGGGTTTTTCCCACCACATCTGGGGTCTACTTGGTCACAGACTCTGCCACTGCAGGGTGGGGGATGGAGGGAGGGGAAACAAGTATGACAGGTGTCTCAGCCATGACCAGGATTTTCGGGTTCAGAAACTCTGCCACCGTGAGCAGGAGTGGGTGGGATCACGGGCACCTCCACAACGGGGAGGGGCAGAGCTGCAGGCTCCAGTATCCCTGCTGTCAGCTTCCCCGTGGCTGCAGGCACCAGCCTGGCTGCACGCTGGGTGTGGTGTCTGCGGCTTGTGCTGGGGCTACTTAGCTCGCTGGGATTGTAGGCTCAGCCACCACTGCTGGGGGGCTGCGATTATACGCACCACTCCCATTGTTCTGTGCTTCCAGCTCCTTTGTGTGGTCCAGGTCACCTATCTTTAGAAACACGCTGTGTCGGATTTTCTCATAATGGGGTGTGGGGGGCAGAGTTATGCATATTTTATTGCTTGTAGACAGAAGAGGAAAGACAAAGGGAACATCTCATGCCGCCAAGATACTGACATCACTCCTGTATTTTCTTCATTTTGATGTAATTATAAGTGGTATTACTTCTTAATTTCTGCTTCTGATAGCTCATTATTACTGTATAGAAATACAACAGATTTCTCTATCTTAATTTTGTATTCTGCAAATTTACTCAATTCATTAGCCCTCATAGTTTTTTGATGGAGTCCTTAGGATTTCCTGTGTATAGTATCATATTACCTTGTAAACGGTGATGGTTTACTTCTTCCTTTCTGATTTGGATGTCTTTTATTTCTTTGTCTTGCCTATTTTCTCTGGCTAGGACTTCCAATACTACGTTGAATAAAAGCAATGAGTGTGGGCATTCTTGTCTTGTTTCTGGTCTTAGAAGAAAAACTTTCAGCTATTCATTGTTGAGTGTGATTTTAGCTGTAACTTTGTCAAAAATGGCCTTTAATATGTTGAGGTACATTCCTCCTATACCCACTTTGTTGAGAGTTTTTATCATAAATTGACATTGAATTTTATCAATAAAATTTTATCAAATGCTTTTCTCACATCTTTTGAGAGGATTACATGATTTTTAAACTTTGTTTTGTTAACCTGGTATATCACACTGAGTGATTTGCAGATATTGAGTCATACTTACATCCCTGTAATAAACTCCACTTTAATCTTGGTGTATGAGTCTTTTCATGTATCGTTGAATTTTGCTTGCTAATGTTTGTTTGTTTGTTTGTTGGCCTCACTACACGGCATATGGGATCCTAGTTCCCGAACGAGGGACTGAACTTGTGCCCCCTTCAGTGGACATTCAGAGTCCCAGCTGCTGGACCATCAGGGAAGCCCCACTTGCTAATACTTGGATGAGTAATTATGCATCAATGACATCAAAGATATTGGGAATTTATATATATAGTAAGTTTATTATATATTATATATCATATATCTATATAAACAGTCTCCTGAATTGTAGGCAGATTCTTTACCAACTGAGATATATATATATATATATATATAGTACTGCCTTTGGTTTTGTTATCAGGATAGTATCAGTCTTGTGGAATGAGTTTGAAAATCTTTCTCTTCAGTTTTTTGGAATAGTTTGAGAAGTAGAGGTGTTAAAGCTTCTTAAAATGTTTGATGGAATTCACCTGTGAAATTATTAATATCTAGTCCTGGACGTTTGTTTGTTGGGATTGTTTTGATTACTGATTCATTTTATTACTTGTATTTGGTCTATTTTTATTTCCTATTTCTTCCTGGTTCAGTTTTGGGGTTTTGTGTGTTTCTAGAAATTTATCTGTTTTTCCTAGGTTTCCAATCTGTTGATGTATAACTGTTTGCAGCAGTCTCTTATGATCATTTTATTTCTGTGGTATCAGTTATAACATCTCTTCATTTCTGACTTTATTTGAGCCCTTTATCTTTTTTATGAGTCTGGATAGAGATTTATCATTTTTGTTTATCTTTTCAGACAAAGGGCCTGCTCTTAAACCAGTTTCATTAATATTTTCTTTTTTAGTGTCTACTTCTTTTATTTCTGCTTTGATTTTTATTATTTCCTTCCTTCTCCTAAATTTGGGCTTTGTTTATTTTTATTTTTAAATTTGTTTAAATCTAATGTTTGATTGTTTACTTGCGATTTTTCTTATTCTTTTGAGGTAGGTCAATATCGCTCTAAACTTTCTCTTTAGAACCGCTTTTGCTGTGTCCCATTGATTTTTAGAAGATTGGATTTCCATTTTCATTTGTCTCAGGTATTTTTTATTTGGGTGCCCTAGGTGGGGTGGGTGCCACCTTGGGAGGTGTCCAGACCTAGGTAAGGTCACCTGCCTTGGAAAATAAGAGCTGCTTTGGAGGCACCTTGACTAGCCTGGGCTGTCCGCTGTGTGGGGCTGAGCAGGAGTTTCTTTAGAGGCGGTGCCGGTTCCAGCTGCGGCCACCCACCGGAAATGGCGGGATAGGAGCCTCTTTGGCCACACCCTGTATGTGTCTGTGTGGATGCAGCTTTGGAGAGGTGGTGGTCAGGGCAGGGAAGTCTACGGTGGAACACCAGGGTAGAGTGAGCAGAGCTAGCAAGGTAGGTGATGAATGTCAAAAGTGGTGCCCACCAGTGCCAGGTCGTAATAGCTGTTTCTTGATCTCATGTTGAACTTCTTGTATATTCCTAACAAACCACCCTTGTCTCCTGACCACACTCTATTTTCCTGTCTCTCTCTCTTTTTATTTACCAGTATTTGTTGTAGTGGTAACTCAGTAGCTAAGTTGTGTCCGACTCTGTGGCAATCCTGTGGACTGTAGCCTGTCAGGCACCTCTGTCCGTGGGATTTTTCCAGGCAAGCATACTGGAGTGGGTTGCCATTTGCTTCTCCAAGGGATCTTCCCAAGTAGTTACAATATGCCAGACAGTATTCCTTCTTCACAAGACCCTTGTGATAATTAGATATTACTGTTATAGAGTGCCTGGTGTATTGTAGGTACACAAAAATGACATTAATATTATTGACTTTTAAAAATTTGCTTTACTTCTGAGGGGACCTGTGTTCAGTTGGTCCATGAATGGTGGATTAGAGTCTCTTTCTGGCCAGGAGTTGATGCTGCCTAGTGTTAGCTCTAGCAGATATAACAGGAACCACAATTACTTCTAGAAACAACAGTAAATACAACCAATTATTCCCATTTCTTGGCTCAAGAAGCACTATCTTTGTATAATAATAACCCTGCATGAGGACTAGGACAATCTCTGTGAAATTTGACTCCTGAGGTTGAGAGGCAAAGTATTCACACAGGTAAAATCTCCTAAAGGATTGGATCAGTCTTTGTTGGTCAGTATGCACACAAATACCTTGTCTCTCTTCTGTGAATTCAGGAACAAGGGAAGGTATTTCTGGTAGCTTGAACTTGATCCCTGTGACCACACTCTGTTTCAGTAAGATATCATCAAGGCCTATGCCAGGACTTCCAGGTTTACGTTTTCATGCCTGATCTTTCACTTAATCTCTGGGATCATTTGGCTGAATATCTCACATCTCTTTTAAAATATTTGTTAGATGAAAAAAAAACACCCTAGTAAGTTAGAAAAATGAAGCTGTCTCTCAAAAGATGAATGGATACATACGATGTGGAGTATACGTACAATGGAAAATATTCAGACTTTAAAAGGAATAAAATTCTGACACATGCTACACGGGTAAACTGAAGTGAAATAGTTGCCCTTGCCTGAGGAGACAGATCCAAAAAATAATGCCAAAGCTGTGTCAAAGAGTGTACTGCCTATGTTTCTTCTAGATGTTTTATAGTTTCAGGTCTTATGTTTCAGTCTTTAATCCATGTTGAGTTTATATTTATTTATAATGTGATAAAGTAGTCCAGTTTTTCTTTTGCATATAGCTTTCCAGTCTCCCCAACACCATTTATTGAAGGGGCTGTCTTTCCCCCATTGTATGACCTCCTTTGTCATGGATTAATTGCCTATATAAGTGTAGATTCTTTTCTGGGCTCTATATTCTGTTTCATTGATCTGTGTATCTGCTTTTGTGCCAGTACTATACTGTTTTGATTACCACAGTTTTGAGTATAGTTTAAAGTCATGGAGTGTGATAGCGCCTGTTTTGTTCTTTTTATGGTGGTTTTTGTTGTTTGGGATCATTCATATTTTCATATAGATTTTAGAATCATTTATGTGAAAAATTCCATTTGTATTTTGATAGGGATTACATTTAATCTCTATATTGCTTTGGCGTGTATCATCATTTTAGCAATTTTAACTATTCCTTTTCTTAAAGTTCTTGCTAAAGTAATGATATGTATTTCTTATGTTTTTAAAGATTTCACTGAAAAAGTTATTTGACTAATTCTCTGAAATGCTAATTAAACCCCTTTAATACTTTTATTTCTAATGTTGATTTGGTAGTTTGATTTGTACAATAAACTTGTCTATTTATCTAAATTGTCAAGTTTTCAATTTTTCATTATATATGTTCATTTGTGATGTCCCGTTCCTATTTATACTCATGGTAACCTGTGCTTTTTCTTTATTTTCTTCTTGAGTTTTGATATTTTAAGTTCATTTAATGTACCAAATGTTCTGCTTGCTGATTTTCTCCATGTGCTTTTGTTTTAATTTCATTGATTCCTTCTCTTGGTTTCTTAGGGCTTTCTAATTGCCTTAAATCTAAAGCGTTATTTTTCTAACTTCATGACATATAAAGTTAAATCAATGCATTTTCAGTCTTTTCCTTTTTTTTTCCCAGCATGTGTATATAAGCCTGTGAAAGTGAAAGTTGCTCAGTCATGTCTGACTCTTTGCGACCCCATGGACGATACAGTCCATGGAATTCTCCAGGCCAGAATACTGGAGAGGGTAGCTTTTCCCTTCTCCAGGGAGTCTTCCCAACCCAGGAATCAAACTGGGGTCTCTTGCATTGGCAGATTCTTTAGCAGCTGAGCTATATAATACTGTACATCTCCCATAAAACACTGTTTTAGTTGAATACTGTGTAATTTACATATATTGTAGTTATTTGGATTTCAATTCAAATTATTCCTTAATTTGTTTTAATTCCTCCTTGACATATAATTATTTGGAAATATATAGTTTATTTCCAGTTGTGATATTGTGATTTATGATAAGACATATATATTTAAGCTTAATCCCTATTTCTGTCACAGAGCTACTAAAAACCTTGGAATTTTTTAAGACTTGAGAGGAATAAAGTTGCCCTTTATTTTGTTAATGAGGTGACTTTCAGAAACCACCCACAGAAAGATATTTGCCGCCAGTAGAGCAAACCTTGTAATTACAGGGTAGGAATTTTCAATCTCCCTTGCCTCTTACCTACATGGAAGGGAAAGGGACTGGGGTTTGAGTTCAATCATCAATAACTAATAATTTAATGAATCATGTCTAAGTAATGAAGCCTCCATAAAACTCCATAAGGGTGAAGTTCAAAGAGCTTCATCTCTATGAACACATAGAGATGCAGAGAGAGAGGTGCACTTGGAGAGGGCATGGAAGCCTTTCACCCTTCACCTGTATCTTGCCCTATGCATTTCTTCCATCTGTCTGTTTCTAGTTATACCTTTTGATCATAAACTGGTAATTTAGTAAGTGAAACTTTTATCCAAGTTCTGTGAGCTGTTCTGACAAATTAACTCATCGCAAAGAAGTGGTCATTGGAACGTCCAACATATACATAGCTGGCTGGCCAGAAACACATGTTACAGCCTGGACTTATGCTTGCAGTCTGAAGGAGGGGAGAGCAATCATGTAGGACTAACCCCTTAATCTCTGGGATCTGACACTATCTCCAGGTAGGAGATATTAGAATTGAGTTGAACTGTAGAACACCCAACTGGCCCAGGAGAATTGTTTGGTGGTGTAAGAAACTCCCCACCCCCATATACACATTGAAGTTGGGTGCAGAATGTTAGTTGAGGTCAGATGTGGGATTAGAGTCAGAACTGCTCCAGACAGTTGGAGTTTTTCTAGTTATCTTTAAAGCTATTGACTTCCAGCTTAATTATATTACATGTAGAGAAAATATACTTTTTAAAATTAAAACCATGTGAAATTTGTTGAGACTTTCTCTTTGGCCCATCATAAGATTGACCTTGATAATAGTTCATATGTAGATGAATCAAAGTGAATTTAGCCATGGTTGGTTAAATTATATCAAGTTTTATAACAATTATATCAAGTTTTGTTAATTATGTATTGAAAATCTCCTGATCTTTACATACCTATTTTATCAAGTCTGTTTTTGTGTACCTTTGTGTGCTTTCTCAGTCATCTCAGTTGTGTCCAACTCTTTTCTGACCCCATGGACTGTAGCTCACCAGGCTCCTCTGTCAATGGGATTCTCCAATCAAGAGTACTGGAGTGCATAGCTATGTTCCCCTTCAGGGGATCTTCTGGACACAGAGATCAAATCCATCTCTCCTGCATCTCCTGCATTGCAGATGGATTGTTTACTGCTAAGCCGCTGGGGATGCCCTTGTATAACTTTGTATATCTATTAGATCAAGTTTGTTAATCATGTATTGAAAATCTCCTGGGCCTGCAAGGTTTATTTTCTACTATTTCTGTTACTATTGAGAGAACTGGTTGAAAAGTGTTCCTATTGGTGATTTTAGATTTGCTTATTTCTGTACTTCCCTGTCTTTATTAGTGGATGCATACACATTTAAGATTGTCATATCTTCCTGTTGATTTGCCTTTTATCATCACAAAATATTGTCCTTTCTTTATCATAATGCTTTATGCCTTAAAGCCTTTGTCATCAGGTATTAAAAGAATTGTTGTTGTTGTTTAGTCGTTAAGTCATGTCTGACTCTTTTGCGACCCCAAGGACCGTAGCCCACCAGTCTCCTCTGTCCGTGGGATTTCCCATGCAAGAATAATGGAGAGGGTTGCCATTTCCTTCTCCAGGGGATCTTCCTGACCCAGGGATTAAACCTGCGTCTCCTGCTTGGCAAGTGGATCTGTACCAGTGAGCACCTGGGAATCCTGTTAAAAGAATTATACTAATTTAATTTGGTTGACATGTGCATGACATTTTTTAAAAGTTTTACACTCTATGTCTTTGCTTTTAAATTATTTCTAACAAACTGCATAATGCTAGATATTATACTTTATTCACTCTGAAATATGTCAATCTTCTACTTGGTTGGTGGTGTAGTGGTTTAGTCTCTAAGTCATGTCTGACTCTTTGTGACCCCATGGACTGTAGCTCGAAGCTCCTCTGTCCACTGGACTTCCCAGGCAAGAATATTGAAGTGGGTTGCCATTTCCTTCTCCATTTCTACTTGGTTAATGTGATCCATTTTACACAGATCTTCTATACCAGTCATATATTTTTTTATTCCACATGTCTGCATTATGCTTGTTTTCCCCTCACTTGCCTGTATTTGTGGAAACAAATGTCATTTATTATGCCTCTTGTCACTTCAATGAATTTCTTAAGTGTGTAATCCTATTGTTTGAATGATTACCCTAGATTTGCAACATGCACCTGCAACATCATATGGTATAATCCACATCATTAAGTTGCCTCTTCCAAGTACTGCTAGAAGCTTAGACCTTTTATCTCTATTTACATACCTCCCAACTTTTGTGACGAATATATTTGCACCTACCTGAACATTGAAGTTTCTTTCTGGTATCATGTTTCTTCTGACTGGAAAAACAAAAAACCCAAAAGTGGTGTATTTCTTTGAGTGCTAGCCTGCTGGCAATGATTTGTTTTCCAAAGGAAAGTTTTGTTCTTCATTATTGAACAGTATATTCACAAACAAAAGAATTCTAGTTTAGTAGCTTCCCAGGTGGCTCAGTGGTAAAGAATCTGCCTGACAATGTAGGAGACACAGGAGACGCGGATTCAATCCCTGGGTCGGGAAGATCCCTTGGAGGAGGAAATGGCAAGCCACTCCAGTATTCTTGCCAGAAGAATTTCATGGACAGAGGAGCTTGGTGGGCTACAGTCCATAGGGTCGCAGAGGATCAGACATGACTGGATGACAGCACAACAGCACACACAACTGCGATTTACTGAGTAAATATGTTATTTCAGTGTCTTCTGCACTCAGTCGTTTTTGTTGAAGCTAATCCTCTATTTTATTGTCATTTCTTTTAAGATACGGATATTTTATCTCTGGCTGCTCTTAAGATTTCTGTGTCTCTTGTTCAACAGTTTTATTATGATATGGTTAGGTGTGTATTTCCATATGCTTGTTTTGCTTGAAGTTCATTGTTTTTCTTAAAGCAGTAGGTTAATATGTTTTCATACTTTGGGGCAATTCTCCTTCATTATATGTTTTTTATTACTCCAATTCTTTTTCCTCAAATGATACTCCTTTTTAATGTTTTCAGATGTATTGATATGTTTCACATATCATTTCTGCATTTTAATGCTTTTTTCTATGTTGTTAGTCACTGATTTATTTTTTATAGTTAACTAATTTAGGTAATTTTACAGTGCAGTCTATTATTCAATCTGTCCACTGATTTTATGAATTTAGATACTTTATTTTTAAGCTCTAGAATATGTATGTAACAAGTCTGCATAGATGCCAATTTTCTGGCGAAATGAATCTACCTTCTTTCTGTGCATTTTTCTTCATTTCTCTGAAATAGTAGTCATAGGTATTTTTGTTCATTTTGCCTTTTCCACTCTTTGGATCATCCTTTAGCTGGCTTCTATCTTCTTTTTTACTCTTCATTGTTGTTTTCCCTTTATTATTGACCTTAATTTCTTCCTTTTATATATGTAATAATGCTTTGTTGTACGCTATGAGGAGGGCATGGCAACCCACTCCAGTATTCTTGCCTGGAGAATTCCATGGCCTATAGTGTTGCAAAGAGGCAGACACAACTGAGTGACTTTCACTTCACTTCACACATGTTCTATATATGAGGAGCCATAGGAGTTCAGAGTAGATGTACCTTCAACTTGAAAAGTTTATATCTTTTCTTTGTTTGGAAGATAGGCTAAATGACTGATAATACAACAGAGAATTGACTTTGGTAAGAAATAAGTGTAGTTTTGGAAAGACATATAACTTTAATACAACAGAGAAGTGACTTTGGTCAGAAATAAGTGTAGTTTTGGAAAGACATATATACCTTACTATACTTTCTACTGGGAACCTATAAGCCTGTATTTTCTCAGCTGCAAAACCAATGGGTGACTACGTTCTAATACTCAAATCTTCAAAACTAAATTCTTTAGCTTATACTTCAAGCTTTTTCAAAATCAGCCAAATGTTTTAAAGGGAAGAACTTACATGTTCTTGAGTCAAACTCCCTTCCACTAGGTCTTTTCTCCCTAACTACAATAGGCTGTAGATAACTCTGTCCTTAAAGACTTCAGCCTATTGCCCAGCAAATGAATGTAAACTCAGCAAAAGTGGTGTGGAAAAACTGATTTTGAATTTGATGCCCTTAAGTGCCTAATTTATCAATCTAGTGTATTCTACACACCAATAATTTTTCAGGTTTCTTTTTCTTCAACAGAGGAATTACAACTGGGTAGGCCAAACTTGATCATTAATTGATATTCAAAACCATCATGTTACAGGGAACATTTATGTTCCAGGGGGAAAAGTACTGACAGTTCAAATTGTTTTCTCTTCCTTGTAATTTTTAAATCTTCTAATCTTCATTTCCTCCACAGTTCTGTGATTTTTCAAAATATATGTCATTTTCAGATATGTACTTGGCATTGTACAGCTGTTATTTTCAGAAAACTTGTTTGTCTACAGAGACTTACCTAAAATGGAAAGTATCTATCTTACCCCATTTTATAATCAAAGAAACTCAGAAATTTAGAGACAACTGTTACCAGTTGTCTGGTAACAGTTACCAGACAAAAGTTACCATTCTGTAATTTAAAAAAATTTGCTGGAAAATTGCAGTAGATTTCAGTAATTTCCCCAAAATAGTTAAGGGCAGTGGTAAAGAAAAACTCAAGCAAACAAACAAACAAAAAAAAGGATATTTCTTCAGTCCCACTTTCTTCATTATACCAAGATGAGTTCAGTTCAGTTCAGTTCAGTTCATTCACTCAGTTGTGTCCAACTCTTTGTGACCCCATGAACCGCAGCATGCCAGGCCTCCCTGTCCATCACCAACTCCTGGAGTATACACAAATCCAAGTCCATTGAGTTGGTGATGCCATCCAACCATCTCATCCTCTGTCGTCCCCTTCTCTTCTTCCCCTCAATCTTTCCCAGCATCAGGGTCTTTTCCAATGAATCAGCTCTTCACATCAGGTGGCCAAAGTATTGGAGTTTCAGCTTCAACATCAGTCCTTCCAATGAACACCCAGGACTGATCTCCTTTAGGATGGACTGGTTGGATCTCCTTGCAGTCCAAGGGATTCTCAAGAGTCTTCTCCAACACCACAGTTCAAAAGCATCAATTCTTCTGCCCTCAGCTTTCTTTATAGTCCAACTCTCACATTCATACTTGACCACTGGAAAAACCATAGCCTTGACTACATGGACCTTTGTTGGCAAAGTAATGTTTCTGCTTTTTAATATGCTGTCTAGGTTAGTCATAACTTTCCTTCCAAGGAGTAAGCATCTTTTAATTTCATGGCTGCAGTCACCATCTGCAGTGATTTTGGAGTCCAGGAAAATAAAGTTTTTATTTTTCTGTTTCCACTGTTTCACTGTTTCCACTGTTTCCCTATCTATTTGCCGTGAAGTGACGGGACCGGATGCTATGATCTTAGTTTTCTGAATGTTGAGTTTTAAACCAACCTTTTCACCCTCCTCTTTCACCTTCATCAAGAGGCTCTTTAGTTCCTCTTCACTTTCTGCCATAAGGGTGGTGCCATCTGTATATCTGAGGTTATTGATATTTCTCCCAGCAATCTTGATTCTAGCTTGTGCTTCTTCCAGCCCAGCATTTCTCATGATGCATATAAGTTAAATAAGCAGGGTGACAATATACAGCCTTGACGTACTCCTTTTCCTATTTCTCATGATGCATATAAGTTAAATAAGCAGGGTGACAATATACAGCCTTGACGTATTCCTTTTCTTATTTGGAACCCGTCTGTTATTCCATGTCCAGTTCTAACTGTTGCTTCCTGACCTGCATTCAGGTTTCTCAAGAGTACCAAGATGAGTACTGTAACAGTTCAATCAGAGAAGAATACTAAGTGATTTTAGGGGGATAGAATTGAATATAAGAAATTAGGTATCAAAGTTACTTAGGAGCAGGTAAAGGGAGGCATTGTGCTAGTAACTGGTTAATAGCCATAAATACCAATTAAAGATGGTGATTTCATTCATGGAGCTGAAGAGTAAAGAGAAGAGGATGGGATACTTGAATCTAGAGTACTGTAAGACTGGCTCCATGGATCTCAACAATGAGACTCAAAGCTCTTCCTGCAGGTACTACTAGGCTAGTGCAAAGGATTTGAGACATTGGTAGAAAGATCAAAGACCTGGGGCTCAGTCCTAGCCAGCTCTGCTGGCTTGTTTTAGACCCACAGTGAGGTTGGTCTGGATTGAATTTTGTTTTTATTTTTCTTTTATTTGGGATTGAATTTTTAAAAAGGATATTGAAACTAAGTATAATTGCGAGTGTAAAATCTGTTATTGAGATAAGATTGACACACACAGATCACCCAGATTTCCAAGTCCCCGGTGTTCACCCTACCACAGATCTCAGGCTGATACTGCAGAAATGTGCTTCCTATAATGCAGAATACAAAATGGGAAGCAGCTTTGGAGCTGAAAAGCAGTAACTTAAAAACTGATAAACCACCCATGTGTCATGCCTTTTTCTAGAAAATATAAAGAAATAAATCTCAGGAAAAATAAACGCTCTAATTGTTTAAAATAAAGAAGTAGAAACATTATAGGAGTTATGTTTTTAATGCATATCTATTCAGATACATTTTTTTGGTAGTAATTGTTTTTATTTCCCATGTTGGCTCGGAGTTTTTTGCTTTGGATTTTCCTCTTGAGGCTGATTTTTTCTCTTTTTTTCCTTAGGCTTTTTCCTCATACAAAGCAACAGAAGACAACATAATAAAATTAACAATGAAATAAATAATGCTATTGCCACGTAAATCTTGGGTATTTTCTTTCTCTTAGGGGGTGGGCCACTGTCAACACTACCTCCATCGCCTCGTTTTACGCAGTTGGGAGGGTCCCACTTATAGTTGCAGTGGCAGTGATGTTTATTGTTGCAGATCCCCCTCATGTTACAGAACGTAGGGGAACAATTACTATCCAAGCGAGAGATATGGACACACTTCCTTCCGATGCAGACATGCTCTGGGCCACACTCTGTGCCATCCCTCACTTCACCAATGTCAGGTATGCCCATCCCAAAATGGTAGTCTGTACCCCAGCAGGTGGCACTGTTAAAGCGAGTTCCGTGCATTGTAGAATGATCTGTCAGAAGAGGAATTTCTGCCACATTATCACACTGAATTCTTCCACAGAAGATGTCCGACATATTGCATTTTAGGTATGTAGGACCTTCGGTTCCACAATTACCGAAACGGTCACCTTGAGTGTTTATTTGTCTGTAGCAACTGTCGTTTGCATTCTTTGCTGTTTGGCCAAAAATCTGCCTACAGTGTGCATTGCGATCATTACATCTCTTTTCATAGCAGTAGGAAATGTCATTACAGGGAATTCCATCCTCTACATAGACATCATCTGGGCACATGTGGGATGATCCGTTGCACCACTCTGGAAGATCACATTCATTGACCTCCTTTCTACACATTTCTCCTGATGGTAAGAACTTGCAGTCCTTGCAACAAAGCCCAAAAGCACAAACAGACCCAAAACTCAGACTGCAATTTGTCAGACAACAGGCATCTTTTAAACACTGCTGTAAAGATCCACAGTCACACTCTTCTCCTTCTTCAACAACACCATTTCCACAGCGCTTCCTTGAAAATATGTCCTTTGTATATATAGTGTACCGCAAACATTTTGCCTTCTTTATAGCATATCCCCAAAAAAAGGAATAACTACAGTTGCTAAACTTGGCTATTGGTGGGTTGTCATGACGCATTATACATCTATTGTAACCTGCTGAACACACACACAGTATAGTATCATGAGTCATTCCCAAATTATGACCTAAATGATGAGCCACTGCAATTCCAATAATGACCAAGGTTTTGTTTGCAAAAGTAACAGCTGCGCAACTGAAGTGTGGTCTGCACATTCCTCTGATAAAGCCTATACCACTTAGTCCTCTTAATGTCTTATGCATAAAAATATGTGTGGTGTCATGTGCTATGCGAGCATCAATGTTATTAGCCTTCCAGACACAAAAATCTCTCAGAGCTCTCTGTACAGCATCTATTTCAACAAGGTTTCTTTGAGTCCAGAACTCCAAACCAATTAGTAACACCTTCATCCCCATTACCTGATAAATGGAATCCACTATATTTACAATAGTAAATAAATCCTCTTTCACCTTTGAGACATTCTTTTTAAAATAATTATATAGAGTATAGTCCACCACCACTGCCATTTCAATAAAGAATGAATGGATCCACCAGCCTTCATAATTACTTTGTTTCAGAGTAAAATTACCAGTCTCTTGAAACTCAAATTGCTCTACAGTTTCCTCTTGCATAAAACCAGATTTCATGGTTGGTAACTGGGTCTCTTCACTCTCCATTTTATACACCAGGTGTTCAAATTTGGTAGAAAAAATCATGGGCTTAATTTCATAAACAACATTATTTATCTGTAATAACCCTCGAAAGCCACCAAAACAGGTACTGAGGGCAACAAGGGATTCTGGGTCCCCCTCCACATAACCATGATAGTAGCAGTCATTCTGGACAAAAGGTTGGTCCTTCAGGAGAGCACCCTCTTCTGAGTAGGTGAACACTGGGAGGTGTCTGGACAGCAGATGTTTCTTGACCTTCATGTGAAAAACGTGTCTCTGACCCCCTAAATGCAAGCTGTAAGACAGGCGACCTGGAGGCTTCATGCCTCTGCCAGGGCCAGTTATCTTCAAGGGAATTACCACTTCTGGGGGACTGTGATATTGAAGGTTCTCAGCCCGAGCGTGTCCTGTAAAAAGCAGAAACACTCCAAGCCAGTGTAGCAGGGGTATGACCCTCATATACAGCAGAGATTTGATCACAGCCATTATGAAGCTACCATTATTGGTTCAGAGAGGAAGGCAGGCAGGGCTGGGAGTCACAGTTGGTCTGGCTCCTTATTCTGAACTGGTTATTGTGCAGAACTAATCATTAAGTCTTTGTCTTCTGCCAGAGTGGAACCATTAGAACATCAGCACTGTAAGTAAAACAAAATATAACATATGGATGGGGATGGTTAGAAAAGGGCCTGAAAGAGAGAAAAGGAAACATATACAATAAGAGTGATTACTGTTTTGATCAAGGAATGACTCTAGAAACTGCACAGAATTTGTTTTTAAATATTTATAAGGCAGAGAGGCATTGGGAGAGTATATAAGGCTGAAAATTGGCCACAGATTTATAGTTGTTAAACTTGGATGATGGGCAATTAAGGATTCATTATACTGTTCTCTAAATATATGTATGTGTGTAAACATTTCCACAATAAATAGTTCAAAGAAAAATAATCTTAAGGATAAGGTGACAATAAGTCCTGGATTGCTGGAATTATCCTAATTTATATATGTTAAATTGATATAAGTAGTAATACCTGTTTTTTTCAGCCTCAAGCCATAAATTACTCAATTACCTAAGATACATATTAAAAGCAACAATAGCATAATAACTCTGCGAAAGTCTCCTGTTATTTTAAAATCTGTTCTATAGTACCTACCATTACCTCCCTACAAGAAAATGTTTAGTTTTCTTTCATCTTTCTTACATTAATCTCCTCATTAGACTAGTCACATTAGTAGTACTCATGAGTATTATCTATGTCTTTCATAAATGTTAGTATCTCCTATAAAGTCTAACTAAATTCTTTATATAGTAAATAATGGTCAACTTGACTTTTATTGTTCCTTGGAGTTCTTACTGAAAAGGTATTTACACTTGATTACATTTTAATGTAGAACACTGTTCAATACCTGTAACCAATTTGCTTTTGGAACAAAGTGGTATAGGCCCACGTTTTTCTGCTTATTTTCTCTAAATACAACTAAATACTCTGGATATAATTAAATCAAAGACAAAAAATACCTCTGAAAGCTAAAAAGCAAAAGACAGACTGACTAGAGGTCTCCAGACTTGAGGAATGGCAACAGGGTGCCATAGCTCATATTTATCCCAAATTAGGTGCTAGAGAGGTCTTTAATACAGAATCACCATTAAGCATAGACAAAAGCAGGAAAAAAAGCCTCGAAAATAATTTTCTCCTTCTTGAAAAATGACAGAGAATTAAAAAACTCAACAGAGAACCAGTAAGATGCTCCAGCATCTACTCTTGAGCAAGTCACACATGACTGATTTACCCAGAGTGACAACTTCAGATATTTGTAGGCCAACTCAAAACACATTCCATAATCAGAGAACTAGTGGACTGTTCAGTCCACTTACACTGGCAATATAAAGCCCTGACAGGTCAACCTAACACTCACTCAACATCTAGGTAACAGATCTGCCTTCAGAGGCAGCAGCAAAATCCCAAAAATTTGATCCAACCTAAGCTCAACACTATAGCAGAGAATGGAACCCTATATTAAACATAGCAGTATCATTCATAAAGCCTGAAATATCCTACCCCTTCACCAAATGACATAGGAAGACATAGCCTATTGGCTTCTGTTCTTCACACCTCCAGATTTGAATATGGCCCAGTGACACCAGTTAAATCCAGAATGAAGATTCATTAAAACAGTGCAAAGTCAAAGACAAGAAAATTTGAAAGTGGTAAAAGCAAACAACATGTTACATACAAAAGAACCACCATAGAACTGTGAGTAGATACTTCAGCAGAAATCCTGCAAGTCTAGAGGGAGTGGGGTGATGTCAAAATGCTGAAAGAAAAAAACCTATCAACTAAGAATGCCATACTTGGCAAAACTGTCTTTGAAAAAAATAAAGAGGATACAAAGACATCACCAAACAGCAAACAAGAGCTGAAGGAGTTTATCACCACTACAATTGCCTTACAAGCAGTGCTAAGGGGAGTTTTTCAAGTTGAAAGAATGCTAAAGAACAACATGATAGTATAAAAAAGTATGAAATATACATACATATTTCATATAAAAACACATAAATGTAAACTCATCTATAACAAAACTAGAATACATTATTACTTTAATTATGGTGGGTGAACATATGGTGTTCATATGTTGGATATTCATACAGTGGGTGTCCTTATGGTGAACACTTTTAGTTTTAGAATCAAAGTTAATCCCCTGGAGGAGGGCAAGGTAATCCAATCCAGTATTCTTGCCTGGAGAATCCCGTGGACAGAGGAGCCTGGCAGACTACAATCCATAGGGTCACAAAGAGTCGGACACAACTGAAACAACTTAAAGTAAAAAAGTCGGACACAACTGAAACAACTTAAAGTAAAAGATGAAAGAACTATAAGTAACTAAAACTAAAAAACCTACACAGCAAAAATTGATATCTAAGTTGTAACAACAATAACATAAAATGTGAGCTGAAGAGAAGTTATAGTGTAGAGTTTTTGTATGCAATTGCACTTAAAAACATCATATACTTTAACAGTGATATTTTATGTAAGCCCCAAGTTAACCACAAAAAAATATAGTTATAGAAGTTACACACATACACAAAAAAACCCAGAAAGGAATTAATATATGTAAAATGCCAAAAAATCAACAAAATATGACATCAAAGGCAACAAGGGAGGAAGATAGATAAAAGAACAAAAAAGATTAATAGAAAGCAAAGAATAAAATGACAACATTAAATCATTCCTTATCAAATAATGACTGTAAATATAGATGGATTAAACTTCCCAATCAAAAGACAGAGAGTGACTGAATGGGTATTAAAAAAAATAAGACTCAATTATATGCTGTCCAGTGGAAAAAACATTTACTCTAGACATAAGAAGACCTCAATCAAATCCCTTATGATTATACAGTGGAGGTACAGTGGAGGTGATGGATAGATGCAAGGGACTAGGTCTGGTAGACAGAGTGCCTGAAGAACTACTGATGGAGGTTTGTACCATTGTACAGTAGGTGGTGACTAAAATCATCCTCAAGGAAAAAAAACACAAGGCGGCAAAGTGGTTGTGTAAGGAGTGGTTGTATAAAGTCCTTACAAATAGCTAAGAAAAGAAAAGAAGCTAAAGGCAAAGGAGAAAAGGAAAGATATACCCATCTGAATGCAGAGTTCTAAAGAATAGGAAGAAGAGATAGAAAGCCTTCGTAAGTGAAGAATGCAAAGGAATGGAGGAAAACAACAGTATGAAAGATTAGTGATCTTGTCAAGAAAATTAGAGATACCAAGGGAAAACTTCGTGCAAAGATAGGCACAGTAAAGGACAGCAAGAACTTAATAGAAGCAGAAGAGGTTAAGAAGAGGTGGCAAGAATACATAGAGAGCTGTAGAAAGAAGGTCTTAATGACCTGGATAACCTTGATGGTGTGGTCATTTACCTAGAGGCAGACCTCCTGGAATGTGAAGTCAAGTGGGCCTTAGGAAGCATTACTACTAACCAAGCTAGTGGAGGTGATGGAATTCCAGTTGAGCTATTTCTAATCTTATAAGATGATGCTGTAAAAGTGCTGCACTCAATATGTCAGCAAATTTGGAAAACTCAACAGTGGCCACAGGACTGGAAAAGATCAGTTTTCATTCCAATCCCAAAGAAGGACAATGCCAAAAAATGTTCAAACCACTGTATAATTGCACTCATTTCACATGCTAGCAAGGCAATGCTCAAAATCCTTCAAGATAGGCTTCAACAATATGGGAACCAAGAACTTCCAGATGTACAAGCTGGATTTAGAAAAGGCAGAGTGACCAGAGATCAAATTGCCAACATCTGCTGGATCATGGAATAACCAAGGGAATTCCAAAATAATCTACTTCTGCTTCATTGACTACACTAAAACCTTTGACTATGTGGATCACAGCAAACTGTGGAAAATTCTTAAAGAGATGGGAATACCAGCCTACCTTACCTGTCTCCTGAGAAACCTGTATGCAGGTCAGGAAGCAACAGTTAGAACTGGACATGAAATAACAGACTGGTTCAAAATCAGGAAAGGAGTATGTCAAGTATCATCACCCTGCTTATTTAATTTATATGCAGAGCACATCATGCAAAATGCAGGGCTGGATGAAGTACAAGGTGGAATCAATACTGCCAGGAGAACTATCAGCAACCTTAGATATGCAGATGATACTACTTTAATGGAAGAAAGCAAAGAGGAACTAAAGAGCCTTTTGATGAAGGTGAAAGAGGAGAGTAAAAAGCCTGGCTTAAAATTCAACATTCAAAACACTAAGATTATGGCATTTAGTCCCATCACTTCATGGCAAATAGATGGGGAAAAAATGGAAGCAGTGGCAGATTTCATTTTCTTGGGCTCCAAAATCACTGTGGATGGTGACTGCAGCCCCAAAACTAAAACACGTTTGCTCCTTGGAAGAAAAGCTATGACCAACTTAGACAGTGTATTAAAAGAAGAGACAACACTTTGGTGATAAAGGTCCATCTAAGTCAAAGCTATGGTTTTTCCAGTAGTCAGGTATGGATGTGAGAGCTGGACAGTAAGCTTGAGCACTGAAGAATTGATGCTTTTGAATCGTGGTGTTGGAGGAGACTCTTGAGAGTCCCTTGGACAACAAAATCAATCCAGTCAATCCTAAAGGAAATCAACCTTGAATCATCATTAGAAGGATTGAGGCTAAAGCTGAAGTTTCAATACTTTGGCTACCTCATGTGAAAAGCAGACTTGTTAGAAAGATGCTGACGCTGGGAAAGATTGAGGGCAGGAGGAGAAAGGGGTGACAGGGAATGAGGTGGTTGGATACCATCACCAATTCAATGGACCTGAGTTTGAGCCAACTCTGGGAGATGGTGAGTAACAGGGAAGCCTGGTGCGCTGCAGTCAGTGGGTCACAAAGAGTCAGACATGACTTAATGACTAAACAACTACAACAACAAAGCAACAAACAGTTAGTGGTAAAGACTGTAAAACTGTGAATATACTCAAAACCAGTGTATCTTACACTTTAAAGGCTGAACTTAATGTAAATTATATCACAATAGCACTATCATAATAAAGAGAAATGCAGGATGATGAACTTTATAATTATTTTATGACCCTAAAGAATGGTATGGTAGGCATGCATCTTCTTGATTTTCTGAAATTGAACGAATATCTCCAGGGTTTTTTCTTCCTTGTGTTAGAGAGAGAATTGTTGGCAACTCAGATTACACTCGGCCTTCTCAGTATTTTCTCTCAGCTTGAATTGATACTCAGAGGACTCAGTATCTTGCCCCCTCTCTTTTCTCTGGAACTTTCTCTCATTTCTAAGGGGCTTGTATGACTTCTGAGCACAGTGAGGAGGGAACAAAGACTCTATTTTGTGAATGTGTTTTGTCCTTTGGTGGTTGCTATTTTCCTCATGCTCAGGCAGAGATTGCCTGGTATAACCCACTGACTCCAGTCTGGCCACTAGTTTTATGAATCAATGTGTTTTGTTCTCTTGATTCTTCTTCAGACCATATAGGATGTAACTGTGAGGATACCACATCTTTTTTATTTCATTCACCTGTCAATGAAGGATGTTTAGGTTTTTTTCTATGTTTTGGCTATTGTAAATTGTGCTGCTGTGAATATAGGAATGCATGTATCTTTTCGAATTATAGTTTTGTCTGAATATATGCCCAAAGTGGGATTGTCGGATCATTTGGCAGCTCTGGGCTTCCTGGGTAGCGCTAGTGGTAAAGAGCCGGCCTGCCAATGCAGGAGATATAAAGAGATGCAGGTTCCATCCTTGGGTCGGGAAGATCCCCTGGAGGAGGACGTGGCAACCCACCACAATATTCTTGCCTGGAGAATCCCATGGACAGAGGAGCCTGGCAGGCTACAGTCCGTGGGTTCACAAAGAGCTGTACATGACTGAAGCGACTTAGATGCATGCATGGCAAACCTATTTTTAGCTTTTTGAGGAATCTCCATACTGTTTTCCATAGTGGCTGCACCAATTTACATTCTCACCAGCAGTGCAGAGGGTTCTCCTTTCTCTACACTCTCCAGTATTTGTTATTTGTAGACTTTTAAAATGATGGCCATTCTGGCTGGTGTGCAGTAGTACCTCATTATAGTTTTGATTTGCATTTCTCTAATAATTAGTGATATGAGCGTCTTTTCATGTGCCTATTGGCCATCTGTATGTCCTCTCTGGAGAAATGTCTGTTTAAATCTTCTGCCCATTTTTTTGATTGGGGTTGTTTGTTAGAAAATAGTTTTTAGACATAACGAAAGCTCGGTTGTAAAATAAAACAAAATAAAATAAATTGGAACTTAATGAAAGTAAAAACATTTGCTCTAGAATATCTTAAGAGAATGAAAACACATATCACAGATTGGGAGAAAATATTTGCAAATAATTGTTAAAGGATTTGTACCTGGTTTATATAAAGAACTCTTCAAACTTAACAGTAAAAAACAAACAATCCCCCCCAGATTTAAAAAATATTCAAAATGTTTCAGCAGACATTCCATCAAGAAGATATAGAGATGGCAAACAAGCATATAAAATAGTATCTTTATTCATTAGTAAATGCAGTGGAAAATGAGATTGTTTTATTACTCTCTCGTTTTGATAGTTCATTGTTAGTATATAGAAATGCAACAGATTTTTGTGTATTGATTTTCTATCCTGAAAATTTACTAAATTTATTAGTTCCAACAGTTTTTTGGTGGTGTACTTAGAATTTTTCATATATAATATATTACCTGCAAATATGATAGTTTTCTTTTTTCCTTTCTTATTTGGATGCCTCATTTCTTTTCTTACTTATTTGCTTTGGTTTAGACTTCTGGTACTAAGATGACTAAAGGTGGAAAGGCTAGATATCCTTGTCTTGTTCCTGATCTTGGTGAAAATACTTTTAGCTTTCAACTTTTTAACCTTTTTAACCTTGAGTGTGGGAAGAACTATAGGCTTGTGATATATTGTGTTGAAGTGTGCCTTTACTGTGAAGAGTGTTCTCCATATACCCAATTTGTTGAGCATTTTTATCATGAATAGATGCTGAGTTTTGTCAAGGGATTTTTCTGCATCTATTAAGTTGATCGCATGATTATTGGCAGTCATATTATTTTGTTATCAGTTATCATTGATTTTGTTAATGTGGTGTAAAAATACCAATTAATTTGTGTTTGTTGAATCACTCTTACATCCTGGAAATAAATTCGACTTGATCATGACTTATGATCCTTTTAATGTATTGCTAAATTCAGTTTGTCAATATTTTGTTGAGGATTTTGACATCTATCTTAAGCATGGATATTGACCTATTGGTCTTATATGTCATTTAAGTCCAATGTTTCCTTTTTGATTTTTGGCTTGGATGATCTACCCGTTGATAAAAGTGTGATGTTGGAGTCCTCTACTATTTTTGTGCTGCTCTTTTTTTCTCCCCTTAGGTCTATTAATGTTTGCTTTATACATTTATGTGTGTGCATATATATCTACAAATTTATATCCTCTTTGGATTGAAGCAAAGCTTCTGTAGGCTAAGGAACCTATGACTAAGAGGCAGTGTCACAAAGTGGGTATCAGTCTGCAGCATTGTTGCTAGGTTGTACTACTAGCACTTATGCTTACTAGATGTACTATTAAACTCTCACAGAATTGGTTTCTTTTTTGTAAAATAGAAATGAAATGTGTACTTCCTGGGATGGTTTTGGTGGTTAAATGAGATAACTGAAGTTAAATATTTTGGATAATGCCTACCATGTTAAATATTTGATAAATAATTGTTTTATTATTTTTAAATAAAACCAACAATGTTTTCACAAGTTTCCAGTTCATTATGTTTAATGATCTACAAAAGATGTTTTCTTTTATACTAAACAGGAAATAATTTTCTGAAATGGATTTGGAGGGAAGTTGATTTTCATTAAAGAGTGTCTCTGTTTGAAGCAGTGTTTCTATTGAGTGATTCCATATCTTTAGAAACATCTGCACCTTAATACTTTGATTCTATTTGTTTTTCAGCAAGCAAGAAAACAGAAAATATGTACTGAGAATTTTCAGCTTTTTTATAAACCTTTCAAGGTAATTTTTGTCATCAATTTTCCTCTAATATTTTATCTTCTGTTTGGTTCACTCTCTGCTTTTCTGGGAGCACAAGATTTTGCATAATGAAACTGAACAGCCACTTCCACTTTCCTTTGAAATGGATACTTTTACTGGTTCCTTTTTATTGGTATAAGTACAAGAGGTGTGAAAACTCTTTCAGATTTAGTGATTTAAAACAAAATATTCCTGTGAACATTTGAGTTGAACAGTTTAAACACTTGAGTTGAACAGTTTTAAAAGGGAAAACTGCATAAAGTATTCTGCCCCCCCCCTCCCGCCTCCGACCCCCATCTCACATCCCTTCATCTTATTTTTAACTGAAGATCCATTTAGTTAATTCAATGATATATTTCTTAGCCTTGGAGACTTGAACATGTGAAAGGAGCAAGATTGCCATGATATTTTAATTGCACAAAAGAAAAAAAGCAAAACTGATTTTTAGAACAGTTTTAGATTTACAGAAAAATTGTAAATAAAGTACAGAGTTCCCATATACGCTCATGCCCATTTTCCTTGTAAGTAACATCTTATATTAAATTTTCTGTATTTTTATTATATATATTTTGCATAGTTATATATTAATATACAATATAATATATTATGTAATTATATATTATATTACCCTTTTCACAGTTAACAAATCAGTATTGACACATTATTAAAGCCTACATTTATTTCAGATTTCCTTATTTTCTACCTGATGTCTGCTTTTATTTCTGAGACCCCATCCTGGACACCACATTATGATAAACCATTGTGTCGTCTCAGGTTCCTTTGGCTATGGCACTGTTGTTTTTGATGACCTTGACATTTTGGGGAGCTCTGGGCAGTTGTTTTGCAGAGTATCCCTCAATTGAGGCTTATCTGATTTTTAAAAAATGATTATATTGAGATGATAAGTTTTTGTAAGGAAGGTCACAGAGGTTAATTTCCATTTCTTCATATCATATCAGGGGTGCCTACTAACAACTGATATCACTGTTGATGTTGCTCATCTGGCTTGGTTGTTTTTGTTGCTCGTTGTTCAGTTGCTAAGTAATATCTGACTGTTTGAGACCCCCATGAACCGTAGGACACTAGGCTCCTCTGTCCTCCACTGTCTCCCGGATTTGCTCAAATTCATGCCCATTGAGTAGGTGATGCCATCTAACCATCTCATCCTCTGCTGCCCCCTTCTCCTTTTGCCTTCAATCTTTCCCAGCCTCTCCTGGCTTGGTAGTGTTGTCCAATTTCTCTACTGTAAAGTTACTCTTTTTTCCATTTCTTCATATTGTACTCTTTGAAAAGATGTCATTTTGTGCAGCTCATATCTAAGGAATGGGGAATTATGCACTTATCCTAAATTCCTAACTCATACTAGTTCTTTTATTTTCCTTTTTATTGCATTTTCCAGAATGTCTTGTAACTGAAATCATACTATGCAGCTTTTTCAGATTGTTTTCTTTCACTTAGCAGTATGCACTTAAAGTTCATGCATGTTTTTTGTTGTTGTTGTCGATTCCTGTGTCTGTGTGTTTGCTCAGTCATGTCCAACTCTTTGTGACCCCATGGACTGTACTAGCCCTCCAGGGTCCTCTGTCCATGGGATTTCCCAGGCAAGACTACTGGAGCAGTTTGCCATTTCCTTTATAGTTCATTTCTTTTTATTACTGAATGTTATCCCAATGTGTTGATAAAAGCAGCATGTTTATTTATTCACATATTGGAAGTCATTTGATTTCCTTTGGTTTTTGGTGATTGTGGATAAAACTGATAATAAACATTTTTATTATCAAAAAAGTGTTTTAGTTTTGTACAAATGTAAGTTTTCAAATCATTTGCATAAATATTGAGGAGTATGATTGTTGGATTTTATGGTAAAACTATATTTAACTCTGTAGGAAACTTACAAGCCATCTTCTAAAGTGTTTGTACCATAGTGCTTCTACCAGTAATCAATGCCCTGCATCCTTAGCGGGAATTTTTTTTTTTTTCAATTATTTTTATTAGTTGGAGGCTAATTACTTCACAACATTGCAGTGAGTTTTGTCAAACATTGACAAGAATCAGCCATGGAGTTACATGTATTCCACATCCCGATCCCCCCTCCCACCTCCACCCCCACCCGATTCCCCTGGGTCCTCCCAGTGCACCTGGCCCGAGCACCCGTCTTATGCATCCCACCTGGGCCAGTGATCTTTTTCACCATAGATAATATACATGCTGTTCTCTCGAAACATCACACCCTCGCCTTCTCCCACAGAGTCCAAAAATCTGTTCTGTACATCTTTGTCTCTTTTTCTGTTTTGCATATAGGGTTATCATTACCAACTTTCTAAATTCCATATATATGTGTTAGTATGCTGTAATGATCTTTATCTTTCTGGTTTACTTCACTCTGTATAATGGGCTCCAGTTTCATCCATCTCATTAGAACTGATTCAAATGAATTCTTTTTAACGGCTGAGTAATATTCCATGGTGTATATGTACCACAGCTTCCTTATCCATTCGTCTGCTGATGGGCATCTAGGTTGCTTCCATGTCCTGGCTATTATAAATAGTGCTGCAATGAACATTGGGGTGCACATGTCTCTTTCAGATCTGGTTTCCTCAGTGTGTATGCCCAAGAGTGGGATTGCTGGGTCATATGGTAGTTCTATTTCCAGTTTTTTAAGAAATCTCCACACTGTTCTCCATAGTGGCTGTACTAGTTTGCATTCCCACCAACAGTGTAGAGGGTTCCCTTTTCTTCATATCCTCTCCAGCATTTATTGCTTGTAGACTTTTGGACAGCAGCCATCCTGACTGGCGTGTAATGGTACCTCATTGTAGTTTTGATTTGCATTTCTCTGATAATGAGTGATGTTGAGCATCTTTTCATGTGTTTGTTAGCCATCTGTATGTCTTCTTTGGAGAAATGTCTGTTTAGTTCTTTGGCCCATTTTTTGATTGGGTCATTTTTTCTGGAATTGAGCTTCAGGAGTTGCTTGTATATTTTTGAGATTAATCCTTTGTCTGTTTCTTCATTTGCTATTATTTTCTCCCAATCTGAGGGCTGTCTTTTCACCTTACTTATAGTTTCCTTTGTTGTGCAAAAGCTTTTAAGTTTCTTTAGGTCCCATTTGTTTAGTTTTGCTTTTATTTCCAATATTCTGGGAGGTGGGTCATAGAGGATCCTGCTGTGATTCTTGTCGGAGAGTGTTTTGCCTATGTTCTCCTCTAGGAGTTTTGTAGTTTCTGGTCTTACATTTAGATCTTTAATCCATTTTGAGTTTATTTTTGTGTATAGTGTTAGAAAGTGTTCTAGTTTCATTCTTTTACAAGTGGTTGACCAGTTTTCCCAGCACCACTTGTTGAAGAGGTTGTCTTTTTTCCATTGTATATCCTTGCCTCCTTTGTCAAAGATAAGGTGTCCATAGGTTCGTGGATTTATCTCTGGGCTTTCTATTCTGTTCCATTTATCTATATTTCTGTCTTTATGCCAGTACCACACTGGTCTTGATGACTGTGGCTTTGTAGAAGAGTCTGAAGTCAGGCAGGTTGATTCCTCCAGTTCCATTCTTCTTTCTCAAGATTGCTTTGGCTATTTGAGGTTTTTTGTATTTCCATACAAATTGTGAAATTATTTGTTCTAGTTCAGTGAAAAATACCGTTGGTAGCTTGATAGGGATTGCATTGAATCTATAGATTGCTTTGGGTAGTATAACCATTTTGACAATATTGATTCTTCCAATCCATGAACACGGTATGTTTCTCCATCTGTTTGTGTCCTCTTTGATTTCTTTCATCAGTGTTTTATAGTTTTCTATGTATAGGTCTTTTGTTTCCTTAGGTAGATGTACTCCTAAGTATTTAGTCTTTTTGTTGAAATGGTGAATGGTATTGTTTCCTTAATTTCTCTTTCTGTTTTTTCATTGTTAGTGTATAGGAATGCAAGGGATTTCTGTGTGTTAATTTTATATCCTGCAACTTTACTATATTCATTGATTAGCTCTAGTAATTTTCCGGTAGAGTCTTTAGGGTTTCTATGTAGAGGATCATGTCATCTGCAAACAGTGAGAGTTTCACTTCTTCTTTTCCTATCTGTATTCCTTTTACTTCTATTTCTGCTCTGATTGCTGTGGCGAAAACTTCCAACACTATGTTGAATAGTAGTGGTGAGAGTGGGCACCCTTGTCTTGTTCCTGATTTCAGGGGAAATACTTTCAATTTTTCACCATTGAGGATAATGCTTGCTGTAGGTTTGTCATATATGGCTTTTATTATGTTGAGGTATGTTCCTTCTATTCCTGCTTTCTGGAGAGTTTTAATCATAAATGAGTGTTGAATTTTGTCAAAGGCTTTCTCTGCATCTATTGAGATAATCATATGGTTTTTATCTTTCAATTTGTTAATGTGGTGTATTACGTTGATTGATTTGCAGATATTAAAGAATCCTTGCATTCCTGGGATAAAGCCCACTTGGTCATGGTGTATGATTTTTTTAATATGTTGTTGGATTCTGTTTGCTAGAATTTTGTTAAGGATTTTTGCATCTATGTTCATCAGTGATATTGGCCTGTAGTTTTCTTTTTCTGTGGCATCTTTGTCTGGTTTTGGAATTAGGATGATGGTGGCCTCATAGAATGAGTTTGGAAGTTTCCCTTCTTGTGCAATTTTCTGGAAGAGTTTGAGTAAGATAGGTGTTAGCTCTTCTCTAAATTTTTGGTAGAATTCAGCTGTGAAGCCATCTGGTCCTGGACTTTTGTTTGCTGGAAGATTTCTGATTATGGTTTCGATTTCCTTGCTTGTGATGGCTGTTAAGATCTTCTATTTCTTCCTGGTTCAGTTTTGGAAAGTTATACTTTTCTAAGAATTTGTCCATTTCATCCAAGTTGTCCATTTTATTGGCATAGAGCTGCTGGTAGTAGTCTCTTATGATCCTTTGTATTTCAGTGTTGTCTGTTGTGATCTCTCCATTTTCATTTCTAATTTTGTTAATTTGGTTCTTCTCTCTTTGTTTCTTAATGAGTCTTGCTAATGGTTTGTCAATTTTGTTTATTTTTTCAAAAAACCAGCTTTTAGCTTTGTTGATTTTTGCTATGGTCTCTTTAGTTTCTTTTGCATTTATTTCTGCCCTAATTTTTAAGATTTCTTTCCTTCTACTAACCCTGGGGTTCATTTCTTCCTTCTCTAGTTGCTTTAGGTGTAGAGTTAGGTTATTTATTTGGTTTTTTTCTTGTTTCTTGATGTAAGTCTGTAATGCTATGAACCTTCCCCTTAGCACTGCTTTTACAGTGTCCCATAGGTTTTGGGTTGTTGTGTTTTCATTTTCATTCATTTCTATGCATATTTTGATTTCTTTTTTGATTTCTTCTATGATTTGTTGGTTATTCAGAAGCGTGTTATTTAGCCTCCATATGTTTGAATTTTTAACATTTTTTTTTTTTTCCTGTAGTTGAGATCTAATCTTACTGCACTGTGGTCAGAAAAGATGACTGGAATGATTTCAATTTTTTTGAATTTTCCAAGACCAGATTTGTGGCCCAGGATGTGATCTATTCTGGAGAAGGTTCCGTGTGCACTTGAGAAAAAGGTGTAGTTGATTGTTTTGGGGTGAAATGTCCTATAGATATCAATTAGGTCTAGCTAGTCAATTGTGTCATCTAAGGTTTGTGTTTCCTTGTTAATTTTCTGTTTAGTTGATCTATCCATAGTTGTGAGTGGGGTATTAAAGTCTCCCACTATTATTGTGTTACTATTAATTTCCTCTTTCATACTCATTAGCATTTGCCGTACATACTGTGGTGCTCCTATATTGGGTGCATATATATTTATAATTGTTATATCTTCTTCTTGGATTGATCCTTTGATCATTATGTAGTGTCCTTCTTTGTCTCTTTTCACATCCTTTATTTGAAAGTCTATTTTATCTTATATGAGTATTGAGACTCCTGCTTTCTTTTGGTCTCCGTTTGCGTGAAATATTTTTTCCAGCCCTTCACTTTTAGTCTGTATGTGTCTCGTGTTTTGAGGTGGGTGTCTTGTAGACAGCATATATAGGGGTCTTGTTTTTGTATCCATTCAGCCAGTCTTTGTCTTTTGGTTGGGGCATTCAACCCATTTACATTTAAGGTAATTATTGATAGGTGTGGTCCCGTTGCCATTTACTTTGTTGTTTTGGGTTCACGTTTATACAACCTTTCTGCATTTCCTGTCTAGAGAAGATCCTTTAGCATTTGTTGAAGAGCTGCTTTGGTGGTGCTGAATTCTCTCAGCTTTTGCTTGTCTGTAAAGCTTTTGAATTCTCCTTCATATCTGAATGAGATCCTTGCTGGGTACAGTAATCTAGATTGTAGGTTATTCTCTTTCATTACCTTAAGTATGTCCTGCCATTCCCTTCTGGCCTGGAGGGTTTCTATTGATAGATCAGCTGTTATCCTTATGGGAATCCCTTTGTGTGTTATTTGTTGTTTCTCCCTTGCTGCTTTTAATATTTGTTCTTTGTGTTTGATCTTTGTTAATTTGATTAATATGTGTCTTGGGGTGTTTCGCCTTGGGTTTTATCCTGTTTGGGACTCTCTGAGTTTCTTGGACTTGGGTGGCTATTTCCTTCCCCATTTTAGGGAAGTTTTCAGCTATTATCTCCTCGAGTATTTTCTCATGGCCTTTCTTTTTGTCTTCTTCTTCTGGGACTCCTGTGATTCGAATGTTGGGGCGTTTCACATTGTCCCAGAGGTCCCTGAGGTTGTCCTCATTTCTTTTGATTCTTTTTTCTTTTTTCCTCTCTGCTTGATTTATTTCCACCTCATTTTATCTTCTACCTCACTTATCCTATCTTCTGTCTCCGTTATTCTACTCTTGGTTCCCTCCAGAGTGGTTTTGATTTCATTTATTACATTATTTATTTTTAATTGATTCTTTTTTATTTCTTTTAGGTCTTTATTAAACATTTCTTACATCTTTTCAATCTTTGTCTCCAGGCTATTTATCTGTAACTCCATTTTGTTTTCAAGATTTTGGATCATTTTTATTATCACTATTCTAAATTCCTTTTCAGGTAGATTCCCTATCTCCTCCTCTTTTGTTTGACTTGGTGGGCATTTTTCATGTTCCTTTACCTGTAGGGTATTTCTCTGCCTTTTCATGTTGTTTAGATTGCTGTGTCTGGAGTGGGCTTTCTGTATTCTGGAGGTCTGTGATTCCTTTTTATTGTGGAGGTTTTACCTAGTGGGTGGGGTTGGACGTTTGGCTTGTCAAGGTTTCTTGGTTAGGGAAGATTGCATCGGTGTTCTGGTGCATGGAACTTGATTTCTTCTCTCTGGAGTGCAATGGAGTGCTCAGTGATGAGTTTTGAGCTGTGTCTATGTGTTAGGTGTGACCTTGGGCAGCCTGTATGTTGGCGTTCAGGGCTATGTTTCTGCGTTGCTGGAGAATTTGCGTGGTATGTTTTGCTCTGGAAATTATTGGCTCTTGGGTGGTGGTTGGTTTCAGTGTAGGTATGGAGGCTTTTGGACGGTCTCTTATTACTTAAAGTTCCATGTAGTCAGGAGTTTTCTGGTGTTTTCGGGTTTTGGGCTTAAGTCTCCTGCCTCTGGGTTCCAGTTTTCTTCTTCCAGTATTCTCAAGACTTCTCCAACTATACAGCACTGCTAATAAAACTTCTAGGTTAATGGCGAAAGATTCTCCCCCGTGAGGGACGCCCAGATAGGTTCACAGAGTTACATGAAGAGGAGAGGGAGGAGGGAGATAGAGATGAGCAGGAGGAGAAAAAGGGGGACTCAAGAGGAGAGAGATCGATCTATGCAGTTATCTGTTCCCAGAGTGTTCTCCATAACCCAGACACCTACAAAGATTCACAGAATTGGATTGGGAAGAGAAGGGGAAAGGAGGAAATAGAGGTGTTCTGAGGTAGAAAAAGGAGAGTCAAGATTGGGAGAGAATAATCAACACACTCCTGAATAAAAATGGGAACTGAATACTGGATTCTTAAATGTCTACAATTTATATCATATACTGAAAAACAAAGATTAAAAATCTAGAGTAGAGGTTAGACTCTTAAAAATACTATATTAAAAGCAAAAACCAGAACAGACACAAAAAAATTTTAGAAATATATATGAAGTTTGGTTTAAAAATAGGGCTTCTCTCTCTCTCTCTCTTTTTTTTTTTTGGTAAGGTTATAGTGTAATGAAAATGAAAATTAAGGAGTAGTAGAGGAGTAATAGAGGACTTTAAAAGGAAATAAGAGAAAAAGAAAAATAGAAAATAGAAGAGAAAAAGGAACAAAAACGAAAAAATAACACAAGTAAAAAAAATTTTTTTTCCTAATTAAGAAAATCGTAAAAATCTATGAAAATGAAAGTTAAGGAGTAATGGGGGAGTAATAGGGAATTTTAAAAGAAAATAAAAGAGAAAAAAGAAAAAAGAAAAAAAAATTTTTTTCTTTACTTGAAAAAAAAAAAAGTAAAAGTTTTTCTAGGAATTTCTCTGGAGCTGTTGCTGTCAGTGTGGGTTCGGCTCAGTTTCAGATAGCTCCTCGTTCCAGTTTACACTTCTCGATATCTACCGGCCCCTTCCAGTGTAGTCTGTGTTACCTACAGGGATTTTAATCTGTTGCACCCTCTGTGTTACCTACAGGGATTTTAATCTGTTGCACCGGTCCCTTCTGAAATGGTTCTCTTTGTTTACTTGGTTTCTGTTTGCTGGTCTCTTCCGCGCCTCATTTCCGCCCTGACACAGGCGAGCGGAGGTGGTCCCTTGTTCAGGTCGCTAGTTCCGTCGCACTTCGGGGAGGGACTGGCGCTCCGGGGAGGGGCTGGCGCTGCTTTCCCGTCTAAGATGCTCAGGCTCCCGGCTGCTCTGCATGGAGCGCGCCCCACGCTGCCCGCGGTTCCAGCCCTCAGGTGTGCCACAAAAGCGCGGAACACAAAGCTGCGCCTGCGTTTTGGGCCTACGCTGTCCGAGTGGCTCAGGCAGCCAGGCGCTTGACGGGCACTCTCTCCCCGGGTGCAGCGCGCCTTCTGCCCTGCGCGGTCCCAGTTTCAGTTTCCGCCCGCGCCAGTCGGGTGGCAAGGCGCGTTCTGTCCTCCGCGTCCCCAGCCCCGGTCCCTGCCGGCGCCGGTCGGGTGCCTGCTCCCTTTGTCTCGCCACGACCCTCCCGGCGGATGTCGACCATCCACAATCTCAGGAGGTCTTTTATTAGAAGGTGGAGGCCCGTTTGCAGTGCGGTAGGGGAAGCGGTCCTTGGGGCCGAGCCTGCCCCCCTCCCCTCCCCCCTGCCTCCTGCCTCCGGCGGGGCTTGGGCCGGTCCGCAGCCTGCGAGCTCTTCTCAGGACTTTCTCGGTCCCTTTGTTCTGCGAACCACCGGCAGTGTGTTCGGTCGGTTAATTTTCTCTCTCTCTCTTTTGCTGTCCCACTGTTTAAGTTGGTAACTCACAAAAGCTCCCTCCGGTTGCCCTCAGGGCACTCAGAGGCCCGGTCCTCACCCTAAACAATGCCGCCAGCTCCTCTCCGTTCCGCCCCCACTTGCTGGTGGCTGATGCGGTAGTCTGGGGTACTTTTCCGCTGGGAGTTGCTTTTAGGCACGTAATCTGTGGGTTTTATTTATTGTTCCCCTCCCAGTCAGGTTGCCCTCCGAGGTTCAAAAACTTACCCCAGACCCGCCAGTGCGAGGGTTTCCCGGTGCTTGAAAACTTCCTCTATTAAGAGTCCCTTCCCGGGATGTATCTGAGTCCTTAGCTCCCCTGTCTCCCGTTTTATCTTTTATATTTTGTCCTACCTCCTTTCGAAGACAATGGACTGCTTTTCTGGGCACCTGATGACCTCAGCTACCGATCAGATGTTGTTTTATGAAGATCGCTCTGCGTTCAGTTATTCTTTTGATGAATTTGTAGGAGAGAAAGTGGTCTCCCCGTCCTTTTCCTCCGCCATCTTGGCTCCTCGGGAATTTTTATTGTACATTTTTTGGATCTTGCTCATTCTAACAGGTGTGTAGGAGTATTTCATTGTTGTTTTAAGTTGCAATTTCCTAATGATAAATGATTTTGAGGATTCCTTCCTGTGTTTATTTTTCATTTACATATTTTCGTTGATAAAGTGCTTGTTCAGATATTATTTTGCATTTCTAAGTTGAGTTGTTGGTATTATTATTGTTGAGTTTTAAAGGTGATTTGTTTTATATTTTGGATCAGACCCTCTATCATATTTATACTTTGCATATAATTTGTCCAGTCTGTGACCACCTTTTAAATTTTCCTTACAATGTTTTTCACAGAGCAGAATTTTTAATTTAATAAAATCCAGTATATAATTTTTATTCTTTTATGAATCATGCTGTTGGTGTTAGACCTAAAAAATTTTTGTTAAAGCATCCAGACATTGTTTTATGTTTTCTTCTGGAAATTTTGCATTTGCATGATTTATATTTATGTCTAGGACCCATTTTGAGTTAATATTTATGAAAGTTATAAGATTGTCTTTGTTCAATATTCAATCATTTGTCAAAAGATGATCTTTCTCTGTTGACTTGCTTTTATCACCTCAACAAAAATCAGGAGATTATATTTGTGTGGGTTTGTTTCTAGGCTCTCTATTGTTTCATTAATGTGCACACTTTCACCAGTGCCATGTTTTTTTTCCTTTTTTAACTGTAACTTTATACTGAGTCAGATAGAATAGTCCTCCAACTTTATCGTTGTTTAAAATTATATGAGTTATTTTAAGTCTTTGGCCTTTCCTTAAAACTTAGAATCTGTTGATAACTATCTATAAAATAGCTTCCTGGGTTTTTGATCGTAATTGTGTTGAATATATAGATTAATTTGAGAAGAACTGATACTTTAATAATATTTAGTTTTTCAATCCATAAGCATATTTCTCTGTTTATATCGATGTTCTTTGATTTTTCAAATCAGAATTTTATAATTTTCACACTTATATTCTGCATATATTTTGTTATACTCAAACTGATGTCTGTTTTTCCATCTTTTTGAACTATTGGCAAATTTTTACATTTCTAAATATTTGGAAATTCTCCAGCTCTTGTTCCATTTTGTTTTTTATTTCTAGCTTAACTCTGGTGTGATTTGAAAGCATGCTTTATTTGAGAAATTGGTAGTCAGAGAAACAGTACAGTTAGCAAAGATGTGAATGATCCTATAAAACATCTTGATCTGCCATTGCTAGGACACTGTGCCCTATTTGTCTAAATCATACATTCTCCAAGTATGCATGGAGCACTCAGTAAAGTATACCATAAGCAGTTAAACCAAAACTCAGTAGATTTCAAAATATTGAAATATTTCAAAGTATGTTATCTAACATAACAGAATCAAATTTGAAGTTAGTACTAAGATATCTAGAAAAGCCTTTAACATTTGTAAACTGAGCCATACACTCCCATATCATCTATATGTTGGAAAAGAAACCTCAAGAAAAATTTAAAAACTGTTTCAAACTGAATGGTAATGAATAATAAAATATCTAAATTATGCAGTTTGTAGCTAAAATAATGCTTTTATTAGGAAATATTAAAAATATGCTATTAGAAAAATAGAAAATGCTATCATTAGAAAATTTCTAATAGCAAGAAAGACAATCAGGGAAGAGAAAGAGATAATTAAATCTAAAGCAGGCAGAAGGAAAGCTATAATAAAGAATAGAAACCAAGGAAACAGAAAATTAGCAAACAGAAAATTAGCAAAGTACAGTTTTCTTCATTGAAAAAACTAATAAAAATGATATGTCTTCAGTGAGAATAATCAGAAAAGAGAAAGCATACATTACCAATTTCAAGAAAGAAAAAAGTGCTATCACTTCAGATCCTACAGACATTAAAGGGATAAAGGGGATATTATGAATAACTTCATGAACCGAATAATTTCCTTGAAAACATACAATTTAGCAAAAGTAATCTAAGATTACATAGAAAATATCAATTGCCATTACTCTTTCAGAGAAATTGAATTTATAAATCTCCTACTCCAAGAAAATTTCAGGCACAGATGATTTCAATGCTATGTTCTAAAATCATTTCAGGAAGAAATAATACCAGTGAAACTCCTGCACAAGGAGGACAGAATGACCATATCTCAACTTGCTTTATGAGGCAAACTTAACTCTGATATCAAAACCTTTCAAAGATATTAGATATCAGAAGTAAATTTATTATTATCAGACCTAGCCTCAATCTGAATAAAATATTAGCAATCAAATCTATAAAGTGGTAGTATGGCATGTCCCAAAAGGAGTTTATTACAAGAATCAAATTAGCTTGCATTTGGAATGAATACATGTAATCACAGGAATAAAAATTTGCAACTATGTATGGCAGCCACTTTTAATTAGATTTATTGTAGTGATTATTTTTTAGAGTTAGAACATTACTTTGCATACCTGGAACTAGTGTTTTGTTTTGACTAAATCTCAATTAAAAATAATAAAAATTTGCCTTGGGGCTTCCCTGGTGTCTCAGTGGTAAAGAATCCGCCTGCCAATGCAGAGGGCGTGGGTTTGATTCTTGATCTGAGAGGATCTCACGTACTGTGGAACAGCTAAGCCCATGAGCCATATCTACTGAGTCTGTGCTCTGGAGCCTAGGAACTGCAACCATTGAGCCCACTTGCCACAGCTACTAAAGCCTGAACACCCTAGAATGCATGCTTCATAACAAGAGAAGCCACCACAATGAGAAGCCAGTGTACCACAACTAGAGAGCAACCCTTGCTTGCTGCAACTAGAGATGAGCCCACACAGCAACGAAGACCCAGCACAGCCATAAACAAATGAATAAATAAAATTATTTTTAAAAGTCTGCCTTAATAATAAAAAATGACAAGAATATAAAATTGAAAAGCATATGAGTATGACAATGACAAAATTTGTGCTCAGTTCAGTTCAGTCGCTCACTTGTGTCTGACTCTTTGTGATCCCACAGCCTGCAGAATGCCAGGCTTCCCTGTCCATCACCAACTCCCGGAGCCTACTCAAACTCATGTCCATTGAGTCGGTGATACCATCCAACCATCTCATTCTCTGTCATCCCCTTCTCCTCCCACCTTCAATCTTTCCCAGCATCAGGATCGTTTCAAATGAGTCAGTTCTTCACATCAGGTGCTGGGTTTAGGCAATTTCAGGCTAGAGAATGAGTCAGAGGAACACTTGGGGAGAGTCTTGGTTGCTCTGTGGTTTACATTAGTTTCTAATAAATAATTTCTAAAACACAATTGCTACTGCCACAGGGACACGTATGTAGCTAGCATAATAAATAATAACTTTTATGACTTTGTCTTTTGATGTCACTCTGTTTATATCTTTTAGTGATTTGTATGAGTGCCATGTAACCTATATTAATATGAAAAAGAGGTATTAAAGTTACATGTATAATAATGTTAACACTACGTAAAAGTGAATTTTCAAGACCATTAATGATTTCTCTTTAAAGTGGATTATGGAAGTCAAATATCCTATGTTTGAAAATGACATCTCATTATCATGTATGCTCTCCACCATTTTTAGTCTTATTTTAACCTCATTTTAATAATTTTATTTTGAATAATGCCAGTATATTTATTTTGTAATTACCCCCACTGTTAAAAATAATAGGTTTCTTCCCAGAGCATTCTCATATATATTAATAAGTCTTCAAAGGAAAGATCCTCCTCAAGTTACACTGGGGTTGTGTCCTTATAAACTCATTATTAATTGAAAATATGCATGTCAAAATGCATTTGATACACCTGATGTACCAAGCATCACAGCTTAGCCCAGCCTGCCTTAAATATGCTCAGAGTACTTACATTAGCCTACAGTGAAGCAAAATCATCTAACACAGTGCCTGTTTGTTGAATATTTCATGTAATTTATTGAATTCTTCACTGATAGTGAAAAACAGAATAGGCATATGGATAGAGAATGGTGGTAAGTAGATTTAGGTGTGTTTCCCCTTGTGATTGCACTTTCCTGCTGGCTCAGACAGAGAGCCTGATGAACTATGGACGGAGGTTCGTGACAGTGTACAGGAGACAGGGATCAAGACCATCCCCATGGAAAAGAAATGCAAAAAGGCAAAATGGTTGTCTGAGGAGGCCTTACAAATAGCTGTGAAATGAAGAGAAGTGAAAATCAAAGGAGAAAAGAAAAGATATTCCCATTTGAATGCAGAGTTCCAAAGAATAGCCAGAAGAGATAAGAAAGCCTTCCTCAGCGATCAATGCAAAGAAATAGAGGGAAACAACAGAATGGGAAAGACTAGAGATCTCTTTAAGAAAATTAGATATACCAAGGGAACATTTCATGCAAACATAGGCTCAATAAAGGACAGAAATGGTATGGACCTAACAGAAGCAGAAGATATTAAGAAGACGTGGCAAGAATACACAGAAGAACTGTACAAAAAGATCTTCATGCCCCAGATAATCACAATGGTGTGATCGCTCGCCTAGAGCCAGACATCCTGGAATGTGAAGTCAAGTGGGCCTTAGAAAACATCACTAAGAACAAAGCTAGTGGAGGTGATTGAATTCCAGTTGAGCTATTTCAAATCCTAAAAGATGATGCTGTGAAAGTGCTGCACTCAATCTGCCAGCAAATTTGGAAAACTCAGCAGTGGCCACAGGACTGGAAAAGGTCAGTTTTCATTCCAATCCCTAAGAAAGGCAATGCGAAAGAATGCTCAAACTATCACACAATTGCACTCATCTCACACACTAGTAGGGTAATGCTCAAAATTCTCCAAGCCAGGCTTCAGCAATATGTGAACTGAGAACTTCCAGATGTTCAAGCTGGTTTTAGAAAAGGCAGAGGAACCAGAGATCAAATTGCCAATATCTGCTGGATCATCAGAAAAGCAAGAGAGTTCCAGAGAAACATCTATTTCTGCTTTATTGACTATGCCAAAGCCTTTGACTGTGTGGGTCACAATAAACTGGTGAGAATTCTTAAAGAGATGGGAATACCAGACTACCTGACCTGCCTCTTGAGAAACCTGTATGCAGGTCAGGAAGCAACAGTTAGAACTGGACATGGAATAACAGACTGATTCCAAATAGGAAAAGGAGTACGTCAAGCCTGTGTATTGTCACCCTGCTTATTTAACTTATATGCAGAGTACATCATGAGAAACGCTGGGCTGGAAGAGGCACAAGCTGGAATCAAGATTGCCGGGAGAAATATCAGTAACCTCAGATACTCAGATGACACCACCCTTATGGCAGAAAGTGAAGAGGAACTAAAAAGCCTCTTGATGAAAGTGAAAGAGGAGAGTGAAAAAGTTGGCTTAAAGCTTAACATTCAGAAAACTAAGATCATGGCATCTGGTTCCATCACTTCATGGGAAATAGATGGGGAGACAGTGGAAACAGAGTCAGAGTTTATGTTTTTGGGCTCCAAAATCCCTGGAGATGGTGATTGCAGCCAGGAAATTAAAAGACGCTTACTCCTTGGAAGGAAATTTATAACCAACCTAGACAGCACATTAAAAAGCAGAGACATTGCTTTGCCAACAAAGGTCTGTCTGGTCAAGGCTATTGTTTTCCCAGTGGTCATGTATGGATGTAACAGTTGGACTGTGAAGAAAGCTGAGCGCCAAAAAATTGATGCTTTTGAACTATGGTGTTGGAGAAGACTCTTGAGAGTTCCTTGGATTGGAAGGAGATCCAACCAGTCCATCCTGAAGGAGATCAGTCCTGGGTGTTCATTGGAAGGACTGATGCTGAAGCTGAAACTCCAATACTTTGGCCACCTCAGGCAAAGAGTTGACTCATTGGAAAATACCCTGATGCTGGGAAGGATTGGAGGAAGGAGGAGAAGTGGACGACAGAGGCTGAGATGGCTGGATGGCATCACCGACTCGATGGACATGATTTTGAGTAAGCTCCAGGAGTTTGTGATGGACAGGGAGACCTGGTGTGCTGCGATTCATGGGGTCACGAACAGTCAGACACGACTGAGTGCCTGAACTGAACTGAACTGGTGGCTCAAATGGTAAAGAATCTGCCTGTAATTTGGGAGACCTGGGTTTGATCCCTGGGTTGGGAAGATCCCCTGGAGGAGGGCATGGCAACACACTCTAGCATTATTGCCTGGAGAGTCGCCATGGATAGAGGAGCCTGATGGGCTATAGTCCATAGGATCATAAAGAGTTGGACACAACTGAGTGACTAAGAACATTCACATATACACACATACCCTTGTGACTGGGGCTTCCCTAGTGACTCAAATGGTAAATAATTTTCCTGCAATGCAGGAGACCCAGGTTTGATCCCTGGGTCAGAGAGATCCGTTAGAGAAGGAATGGCAACCCACTCCAGTACTCTTGCCTGGAGAACCCCATGGACAGAGGCGCCTGGTGGGCTACAGTCCATGGGGTCACATAGAGTAGGATACAACTGAGTGCCACACACACAAACACACTCTTGTGATTGCGTGGCTGACAGGAAGCTGTGGCTGCCACTGCCCAGCATCACAATAAAGGATCAGGCAAAATATCGACAAAGATCAAAACTCTAAATTCAGATACAGTTTCTACTGAACGCATATGGCTTTCTCTCTATTGGAAAATTGAAAAATCCTAAGTCGAATCACTATAAATCGGGAATCATCTGTACTTCATTGCTGGATTTCATTCATTCTGATTATTCTAGTAATGTTAAAAATGCCAGAGATATTTTTAGGGATTCAAGCACAATATTTTTCTTGTAAAATCACATAGATTCACTCTGAAAGGCCAATATCATATCTAAAGTTACTTTGCTCTGAACTACTAGCTACCTGTCCAAATTAGCGACATTTTGGGCCCAGAGTTGGTGGCATTTTCTAGTTGGACTCGACAAGTCTCTGAACCATAGCATGTAGAATTCACCCTATTTCTGATTGTTTTGTAAAACATGAAGAGGCTGAAACAGAGGAAAAAAATCCAGAATTCTCCTTAGGTGATTAGAGTTTTGGTCCTAAAATCCAGGTCCAGATGATCTCACTCTAAAATTCATTTAACTAACTCTTCTCCTGAGAGTGGAAACTGATGAGTGGCAATGGGTGCTAGGTGATGGCCTCATCTACAGCCTTAAGACAGACATCAGTTGTAAAAAGGTAACATAGTCCTGTCCAGTTTTGGATAATAGCCAGTAGGCTTTTGTACTCCAAACTCATTGTCAGTTGCTGGAGGGCACCCAGTGATTTTTGATCAAAACGCCCTTGTGGGTTTGTTCAATAATATTTTAAATTTTGTATACTATTTATTAACAAAAGTCAATGAAATAAATATCTCTTCACTAATGTTGAGTGAGTACAGTGATCAATTTGTCCTAGATGTGTGGGTAATAAGTATCATGTACAATTTTTCAAAATTTTTATCTGAGGCTATAAGCAGCCACTCTAACTGTGGAAGGAGTTATTTCCATGTAATAAATGGTTTTTTCTAACTCTGGACTAAAGGCTGGCATTGTATAATATTTCATAATATTCTCTTTGATATTCTCCAAAGACATGGTCTCTTTTAGTATTGTGAGGTTTGGGGTCTTAATAGTGATTGCCTGTTTGGCATAATGATCAACAAGGTCATTTCCTTTGGCTTGAGTATCTCTTTATGAATGGGCGTCTAACCTGAAAATAGCCAATTCCTTAAAAAAAAAATTAGAGCTATTAAAATGTCCCTAATATGCTGACCATTCTAAATTAGGGTTCCTCCTTAGATTAAGCATCTCTATTCTAAAATTTTTAGAAATAATAGACTATTTCCCAAGTGTTTCTACCATTAGTGTGTGTATAAACACCCTACTTTTTTCATTTAACCAGGAAGCTTGTGGGGATCAGAACCAACTTTGTCATCTGGGCTAATTTTGCTTCTGGAAAGGGATCATATTCTAGTGGTGAGTTGAGATCTGTTATAATGTATCCTGCCTGATATTTTCTGGTTCCATTATTAAGATATGATCTACAAACAAGGTTAAATCTAGGTTTCCAGGCATGTTTTAATACAGCTAGTAGGATTGTCTTGATAAATCTATCAGATATTTGAAAACCAGCACTTAGGGACTAATGAGCTTTCCTTCTGTGCAAGAAAAGTAGAATTTAAAGTATTACAATGATGAATGGAAATACAGTAAATAATATGACTTGATAGGAAATAGTCATCCTACTGGTAAATACTGCATAGTTTTGGTGGACAGCAAAATTTAGCAGCTTAAACCATTAAGTTTAAGACAAATCCTAAAAGAAATTATGTTAATGGAAGCCTCTATGATGTGGCATCTGTGGCAATCAGCTTTAAACTGAGTAGAATTTTGATACAGGGCTAATGGAAAACAGTTACCTGACACTGATCTGTGATAATTCCATAAAGTTGAGTCAGAACACTGAGGGCTTGTTCAGATCTCTCATGTATGAACAGACAGTGAGATTAGTGACAAGGTAGGCCTATAGTGGGGTTTCCCTGGTGGCTCAGTGGTAAAGAATCTCTTTGCCAATATAGTAGATGTGGGTTCATTCCCTGGGTTGGGAAGATCCCCTGGAGATGGAACCCACTCCAGTGTTCTTGCCTGGAAAACTCCACGAACAGAGGAACCTGGTGGGCTACAGTTCATGGGGTCGCAAAGGGTTGGACCCAACTTAGCCACTAAACAATAGCAACAAGGCCCTTTGTGAGAGGTTATTGAATTTTTTAAAGCATAAAATGCCTATTCATGTTTAAACTCCCAGGTAGGAGATTTGGTTAACAAAGATGTGGTTAAGTCATACAGTATTGGCAATTTCTGAAAATTGGTGTGGTAGGCAGAATGCTTAAAACAGCCTCCCAAATTTCCTGATATAACCCTGGTATAATCGTCTCCCCTGTGTGTAGATAAGGGCCTGTGAAAGTGATAAATAGCACTTGTGTGATTAGATTTTGTTATATGGCAAAGGTGAAAATATCTTATGGGTGTAACTGAGATCCCTAATTAGTTGACTGAGTGATTCAAAAGGGATATTATTTTGGGTAGGACTGACTTAATCAGATGAAAGCTGTAAAAGCAGGAAGCTTGCCTGCTGTCCTCAAAGAAAAAGAAACAGCCAGGTTGAAGGGCGCCAGTGGAGAGCACCAGTCTCTAGAGCTGAGGACATCAATGCTATAACCACAAAAAGCTAATGAGCTTGGAAGAGACCTTTCAACTCTAGACGGGGCTACAATGTGGCTGATACCTTGATTTCAGCTGGTAAGACCCTGAGCAAAGCACTCGTCTAAGCCATGCCTGGACTCCTGACACATGCGCATTGTGACATTATAAATGTATGCTGTTTTGAGCACCTAAGTGTGTGCTAATTTGCTGTTGCAATAGAAAATTAATACATTTGGGGACCTATTGCCTGCTATAGCCAATGAGAGCCAGGAGTCATCTGATGATCTTTTAGTTACTAACCTGGAAAAATTCTGAATTGTTACAACTTTTCAGGAATGAGAAATGCACCTCCTTGATATAAATTATGCCCCAAGGAATATACTTTACTTTGATGAAATTTTGCTTCTCCTCAGAAAGTGTATAGCTTATTGGATATAAAACAGTAGACAGAGAGATGGAGTCAGTTCTAGAGCTCAGCTGAACTTGAGTCCAAAAAAGATGGTCAATATATAAGATAAAAACAAAATCTGGGAAGGTAACTCAGGTCTTGGTTGAGGACTTTACTGATTTTCCTGAGAGAGACCAAAGACATGACTGAATAAGAAAGATGTCAAATAACAGAAAACAGATTTATAGCTGTAAATTATGAACCAAAATAGAAGAATATTTGAGTTTTGTACTGTATGCATGTCAGGAAGCAACAGTTAGAACTGGACATGGAACGACAGACTGGATCCAAATAGGAAAAGGAGTACGTCAAGGCTGTATGTTGTTACCCTGGTTATTTAACTTATATGCAGAGTACATCATGAGAAATGCTGGGCTGGATGAAGCATAAGCTGGATTCAAGATTGCCAGGAGAATATCAATAACCTCAGATATGCAGATGAAACCACCCCTATGGCAGCAAGTGAAGAGGAACTAAAGAGCCTCTTGATGAAAGTGAAAGAGGAGAGTAAAAAAGTTGGCTTAAAGCTTAACATTCAGAAAACTAAGATCATGGCATATGGTCCCATCCCTTCATGGCAAATAGATGGAGAAACAGTGGAAACAGTGGCAGACTTTATTATTTTGGGCTCCAAAATCACTGCAGATTGTGATTGCAGCCATGAAATTAAAAGACGCTTACCCCTTTGAAGGAAAGTTATGACCAACGTAGACAGCATATTAAAAAGCAGAGACATTACTTTGCCAACAAAGGTCCATCTAGTCAAGGCTATGGTTTTTCCTGTTGTCATGTATGGATGTGAGAGTTGGACTATAAAGCAAGTTGAGCACTGAAGAATTGATGCTTTTGAACTGTGGTGTTGGAGAAGACTCTTGAGAGTCCCTTAGACAGCAAGGAGATTCAATCAGTCCATACTAAAGGAAATCAGTCCTGAATATTCATTGGAAGGACTGATGTTGAAGCTGAAACTCCAATACTTTGACCACCTGATATGAACTGACTCATTGGAAAAGACCCTGATCCAGGGAAAGATTGAAGGCGGGAGGAGAAGGGAACGAGAGAGGATGTGATGGTTGGATGGCATCACTGACTCAAAGGACATGAATTTGAGTAAGCTCCGGGAGTTGGTGATGGACAGGGAGGCCTGGCGTGTTGCAGTCCATGGGGTAGCAAAGAGTCGGACACGACTGAGTGACTGAACTGAACTGAATTGAACTATTAGGATGTAGGAATTGATTACTAGATTTCTACTCCTGAGATTTTGAAAAATCATTATCCCTGCCCTTTGGATTTTTTTTTTTTTTCTTTTCTTTCTTAGCTTAGAAAATAGAACTATTACGAAGAGTAATACAAGGTTAATGACATTTCTGTCTTTGGTTTTTATCTTGCTACTGATTTCAGTACTTCCTTTGGTTCTGATTTTAGAGGGTGTGTTCCAAGCCTGGGGAGATGTCTGGGGAGTTCAGCTCAAATAATGTTGGAAAATCAGCATTATTTATGCCCAGAAGTATGACCATTCCTTAGACATGTAACTTCTATTAAGAGTACAGGTAAATCAATGTTTAAATTATCTATGACCTGGTAATGATCAAGGAGTCCTCAGGAATGTCCAGGAATATGCCATCAGGAGAGCTTCTTTTTTGGAGTAAATCTCCTACCCCACCCCATTTGATAGTGGGTGTGATGTCACAAGGAGAGAAGAATGTTTCTCTCTGAAAGGTCTGAGGGTGACAGCCTGGCCAGGCAAAGTGTTTGAAGGCTATTGAAAGTACCTAGCACTTTACTGCTGTTGGTTCCCAGTGAGAGGTTTGATAAGAGTTTCAGGAAATATGACATGTCATGTGTTAGTTACTCAGTCATGTCCAACTCTTTGAGACCCCATGGACTGTAGCCTTCTAAGCTCCTCTGTCCATGGGATTCTCCAGGCAAGAATACTGGAGTGGGTAGCCATTCCCTTCTCCAGGAGATCTTCCCGACCCAGGGATCAAACGCAGATCTCCTGCACTGTAGGCAGATTCTTTACTGTCTGAGCTATAGGGAAGCCCTGTCATACAGCCCATCAATCCAAAATCTGCAAGGTTTTTCTTTAGTATTTAGGGAAACTGGCCCTTGAAATAAAAGAAAATTGGTCACTTGATTCCCCCTTGGAGAAGCTTCATTAATTGCCCCACTTTATTTTTTTTTCTCTTTTGTGTCTTAGCTAAAAAAATCAGTGCAACTATTTTCCCAATATCCTTTCCATTAAAAATGTATACTATTGAGAAATTAAGGAAGAGTCTATGAGAAAGATTTTTCAAGGACACTCTCCGGCCTTTGATAAGCAGGATTTAATACAGCTTTACTGTCAAATTCTAGCTTTACTTTTTTCTTTATGAAATTTCACATTTTACTCTTCACTTTTCCTCACTTTTATTTTTACTCAAATCTTGTGAGTATGGTGGTTGCATGTTGGGATTTGGGGGGTGGGCAGGAAGGTACAGTCTCTGAAGTCATCCCAAGTTGCAGTCTTAGGCAGGTAAATGTAAACAGTGGGACCCAGATGTGAGGTCTGATTCACAAGTGATCCTGGCCCTCCTCCAGAGGGAATGCCAGCTTAGTGTTAGACATGCATTCACCCTTCACAGGGGACAGGGATTTTTTTTCTCATTTTTCTCCTAAGTACAGTGTGTTCCCATCTGTGTACCTGGGCATCAGAGTTTGAGGACCTTGTGTATTAAGGCTTTATTTCCATAGTGCTGATAGGGAAGATGAGATTGGGTGGACGTTAGGTATTTGGTATTAGCATATTGGTTTCTGCCATTTCACACCCAGACAACAACTGGAGGGAAATTTTTTTAGGATTTTTTCTAGTTTTCCCTGCAAGTACTTGTGGGGTTCTTGGGTGTAAACTTGGAAGAAAGTTATGACCAACCTAGATGGCATATTTAAAAGCAGAGACATTACTTTGCCAACAAAAGGTCTGTTTAGTCAAGGCTATGGTTTTTCCAGTGGTTATGTATGGATGTGAGTTGGACTGTAAAGAAAGCTGAGTGCCTAAGAATTGATGCTTTTGAACTGTGGTGTTGGAGAAAACTCTTGAGAGTCCCTTGGACTGCAAGGAGATCCAACCAGTCCATCCTAAACTAGATCAGTCCTGGGTGTTCATTGGAAGGACTGATGTTGAAGCTGAAACTCCAATACTTTGGCTACCTCATGTGAAGAGTTGACTCACTGGAAAAGACCCTAATGCTGGGAAGGACTGGGGGCAGGAGGAGAAGGGGATGGCATAGAATGAGATGGCTGGATGGCATCACTGACTCGATGGACATGGGTTTGGGTGGACTCCAGGAGTTGGTGATGGACAGGGAGGCCTGGCATGCTGCGATTCATGGGGTTGCGAAGAGTCGGACACGACTGAGCGACTGAACTGAATTGAACTGAACTGGGTGTAAACTTAATTTGTCTGTGTCTCTCTCAGGCTCACCTACTCTCAGACTTGAGTGATTCAACTCTGGTTGATTCTTCCTACCAGCTTATATAGCACTCAGCATCTTATGTCTCAGATGAGCAGATTGGTGGATGCAGCGTGCTTTCACATTCCTGTTTTTATTTTCAATTTTTTTTCTCATGGCAGTTTTTATTATCTAATTGAAGTTATTAATTTGCGTCTTCAAGGTTTTTTCCTATTGTGAGGGAGGGAGAAACCCTATTTCTCCAAACCTCTGAGAAGACATCAGAACGCAGCAACTGGTTTTTATGCAATTTTCCTTCTATTTGGGTTGAATCTGAAGCATTTTCCAATACTGTGTCTTAAACAAAGCCATTTTCTCTGGGAAGTCAGCTGACCACTAGCTGTGTGAAACTGTTCAGAGATTATAATCAAACAGATAGTAAATTAGAAAATAATGCTGAGTTCTAAGTTCCTATTTTCATCTTTGCAGGATTAGTGTAATCAATTTTTATGAAAAGAATGCTTAAAATAAAAAAAATTAACTTTTAAAAATTAAGTATATGACTCATAACACTAATTTCAAAAGCAATTTATTTGTTTAGACAGAACCAGAAATTATAATTTTATACTTTAATTCTGTATCCCATATTTTGCAGTGGGTAATTTGTCAACAGTGGCTCTATTTATGACAGCATAAGTTCATATAATATTATAAATCAACTTTTAAAATGAATGATACTATAAAACCAGAGTTTAACCAAAATCCTAACCTTAATAATTCATGTTAATATCAGAGGGGAAAGTGTTATTTCAGATCAAAACACTTGGCAAGACACCGAGAGGTATTCTCACTAATTCTACCAGTGGATTTTATTTATATACATGTTTGTATATATATATATAAATATCCATAGGTCTATAGCTCAGTCTCAACATATCTATCTGGGTCTTTTTTATGGGTATTCTAAATTTAAACAAAGCAAGTTATATTTCCCATTTCTTAAATAATTTGAAGTGTAAGAAGTCCTCAGAGGAACTAAACTCTGTAATCTTATTTCTCAAACTTGACTAGCCCACAAGCTTATCTAAAAAATCAAAGAGTGTGTTGTGTGTGTGATCATGTTTATTATCAAACTATGTGCAATGTTGTTTTGTGAAGCTGGAAACTGTTTAAGAGATCAAATATTTTAGTTAATACTGTTATGATATTAAAAGATAGGGTTTATATAAAGTATTATCCTTGTTATAATATATGACCCAGAGTAACACTAAATTTATTTAACTGCTTATGATGTGTTATCCAACTAAATTTTAACAACTCCTCATTTAAATTCCAGATAAAAGATCCTGGATTTCTTTCTTGTTAAAAATTCACCAGTGGCTATCCTACAGGAAGAATGAGTAAAAAGCCTCCATAAAAACACATTTTTATTGTCACAATGCAATTGATGCACCAATGATCAGTTGTTATACTGACAAATACTACTCCCCCCAAAAGCCTCTTCTCAAACATTCAAATCCATCAAAAAAAGAAAAAAGAAATCATTAATGTCCAGGATCATCACAAAAATGGCAATACTTACAGTGAAGGGTGCATCATTTATTCTGTAGCTGCTCCAACAATTAACTCCTGTGACCCAATTTAACATTCCTCTCTCTCCTTCTCGACTGAGTTTCATCAGCTAATTCATGAGCCTGGTATTTAGCAAGGTCATTTCTCACAGGTCAACTCAGCTTCTACTTTATGGAGAAATTAGGATTGTTATAGAAAAAATTAATATCTGAATTTTTTCGTTTTTTACTTTCAAAACATTTTTGGGCATCCAAAAGAGAGGACTTCAAGCGGAGAAGAAGGGAATGGAATTAAAAATCAGAGGAGGGGTTGCATGTAACAGTACAAAAGTCTCTGACCTGCCCCAAATTGCCTCAGAAGTAGAAAAATCTGGTTATTGTCAGGGAGGCCCAATTCTTGAGTATGTGTACCATTAAATATGGTGCCAGGGTTCTATTCCTGTAGACCTTTTGTTGTCAATCAAAAAGTGCCTGTTGTGTCCAGAGGCAAGGCAACCTTATATGAGTTATTTTTCCTTTTTATCTTCAAGTGTAAGCTTTATAAGAAAAACTTTCTGGATATTGACCTTAGATTACCTAATGTAGCAACTTTCCCTTTTTTCCTATGTAGATAGCTGAAAAATAAAGCTTATAACCCCTAGGTAACAGAGAACAGGGCTTTGATCCTGGAGAGTAAGTGGGAATATAGAGGAATAAACCCAAATATGACTTGATAGCACCAACCTGATCTATTGGTTGTGATTAAATCAACATGTTGGCACTTATTATACATGTATGTGTATATAATATTTATAATCCTCAAATTATAAGTTAAAGTTAAGAACTCATGTTGAGATAACAAAAATATTTTGGTCCTTATAGTAGAGGATCTCGAGAAGGAACATAGTAATTAATGAAAAGTTTGCTAGCATGAAAACTATAGTAGTCATTATAGAAAGGGTTTTTAGTTTGTAGTTATGAGATAAAATCACAAAAGTCAATTATAGGTTTTTGTAAGAAAAAATTAAACAATTATACATTTATAATACAAAAGAGTATTATTTATTGACACATTATTATCTGCTTAAATTTATTACCTTTATTAATTATAGTTGTTCAATAATTTATAGTATTGAAGAGTAATAATTTACATCATTTAGAATAATTTTCATGTACAAAGAAAAACTTTCAAATTATAAAATGAGCTTATAAAATAGACAGAGAAATGTAGAACATTTCAAGGTTTATAATTTTCTTCAGTATTAGAAATTATTTACAAGGTCTAATTCAAATGAGTTCTATGGGACAGCCATGCTTTTTATTTTATAAGAGTTTTCAAGGAAGAATTGTTCTTTAAACATTTTATAAGTAAGCTGAGTTTTATCATGTCAAGAAAGTACAATTATTACTAACCTAAAGCATTTACTTTCATTAAGCTTTTGAAAGTCTTATGTAATTCTTCTAAATAAATTTCCCATCCATAGCAAATATATTTTTTCCACTTATAATTTATGAGAAAATGTTATACAAGTTTTTAAGAGAATATTACAAAATAATCTCTAGATTTTCCCAACAGTACTAATCAAAATAAATGAACCAAAGCACTATAATTAAGTCACAGAAACAAAATTGTGCCTTAAGCAGCATTCAATAATTAACAGGGCACTTAGTTTGGGTCTAGTGGTTTTCCTTACTTTCTTCAATGTAAGTCTGAATTTGGCAATAAGCAGTTCATGATCAAAGCCGCAGTCAGCTCTCAGTCTTGTTTTTGCTGACTGTATAGAGCTTCTCCATCTTTGGCTGCAAAGAATATAATCAATCTGATTTTTGCATTCACCATCTGGTGATGTCCATGTATAGAGTCTTCTCTTGTGTTGTTGGAAGAGGGTGTTTGCTATGACCAGTGTGTTCTCTTGGCAAAACTCTGTTAGCCTTTGCCCTGCTTCATTCTGTACTCCAAGGCTGAATTTGCCTGTTACTCCAGATATTTCTTGACTTCCTACTTCTGCATTCCAGTCACCTATAATGAAAAGGACATCTTTTTTGGGTGCTATTTTGAAAAGGTCTTATAGGTCTTCATAGAACCGTTGAACTTAGCTTCTTCAGCATTACTGGTTGTGGCATAGACTTGGATTACCATGATATTGAATGGTTTGCCTTAGGAAGTTATGACCAACCTAGACAGCATATTAAAAACCAGAGACATTACTTTGCCAACAAAAGTCCATCTAGCCAAAGCTGTGGTTTTTCCTCTTGTCATGTATGGATGTGAGAGTTGGACTATAAAGAAAGCTGAGCACCGAAGAACTGATGCTTTTGAACTGTGGTGTTGGAGAAGACTCTTGAGAGTCCATTTGACAGCAAGGAGATCCAACAAGTCCATCCTAAAGGAAATCAGTCCTGAATATTTTTTGGAAGGACTGATGCTGAAGCCTAAACTCCAATCCTTTGGCCACCTGATGGGAAGAACTGACTCATTGGAAAAGACCCTGATGCTGGGAAAGATTGAAGTCGGGAGAGAAGGGGACGACAGAGGATGAAATGGTTGGATGGCATCACTGAATCAATGGACATGAGTTTGAGTAAACTCCAGGAGTTGGTGATGGACAGGGAAGCCTGGCGTGTTGCAGTCCATGGGATTGCAGAGTCCAACACAACTGAGTGAACTGATTCTCTTGTGAGGTAGATCCTATAATCCACATTTGATAGGTAAGGAATGAGCGGTTAAGTAATTTTCCCCAGGCAGGTGGCTCAGACAGTAAAGAATCTGCCTGCAATGCAAGAAACCTGGGTTCAATCCCTGGGTTGGCAAGAATCCCTGGAGAAGGAAATGACTACACACTCTGATATTCTTGTCTGAAGAATTCCATGGACAGGGGAGCCTGGTGGGCTACTGTCCATGGGGTTGCAGAGTCCACGTGACTGAGCTATTAACACTTGCACTTTCAGGATACTGACAGGTGCTTAGTTAACTTTTCATTAGGCACAAGGAAGACAGGCTCTAGAGCCCATGTCCTCCCACTGTTTGCTATGCTGCCCCTCAGGGCATGATGTGGGAGCCACATGCAGCCTGCAAACTCCACTCCCACCGTCCATGACGTACTTACCTTATATAGGTTTGAATCATTTGATAAAAAAAACAAAGAGCTGAGATAGGGACCTCGAATAAACAATAAAGGAAAATTACATTTTTCTTGAAAAGTATTTTTGGTAGCTGCTGCTTCTTCTTCTTCTGCTGCTATACCACACAGCATGTGGGATCTTAGCTCCCCAACCAGCGATTGAACCCACACTCACTGCATTTGAAGTGTGTAGTCTTAGCCACTGGGCCACCAGGGAGGTCCCTTTAGGAACTTTCATAAATCCCTTCCTACTTTCCAGTTTGGACCTACCTGTATGAGAATTAGAGAAATAGGCTACATTTTACTCATTTGAGGATACTTTAAATGCCCTAAATAGTCAAGCCTTTCATCAAATACATGCTCCAGTATATACTCTTAAACAATTTCATCTCTTATTTCCCAATTTTTCTTCTTTTCACACTGAAGTCAACAAAGCTGTTTATTGTCTCTGAAGTTTACGAACCCATCTGTGCCTTCATGAATTATGTATTTCCTACTGTGAATGTCTTTTCTCTCAGTCACTTCCAGTTCAATTCTACACTGGCTGCCATAGCATCTATAAAAGCTTAGCCACTGGAATTCTTACCTGCTGCAAAGTCACTTCAGTCGTGTCCGACCCTGTGCGATCCCATAGACGTCAGCCCACCAGGCGCCCCCTTCCCTGGGATTCTCCAGGCAAGAACATTGGAGTGGGTTGCCATTTCCTTCTCCAATGTATGAAAGTGAAAAGTGAAAGTGAAGCCGCTCAGTCATGTCCGACTCCTAGCGACCCCATGGACTGCAGCCTACCAGGCTCCTCCGTCCATGGGATTTTCCAGGCAAGAGTACTGGAGTGGGGTGCCATTGCCTTCTCCGAGAATTCTTATCTGAGACACAGTAAAACAAGTTTTAAACATATCTATATCTATATCTATATATATGTAAATATTATCCTTATATCTGTACTTCTGCCTAGTTGTATTATGGGCAGTGTTAATTGCTCAGTTGTGTCCAACTCCTTGCAACTCCATGGACTGTAGCCCACCAGGATCCTCTGTCCATGGGATTTCCCAGGCAAGAATACTGGAGTGGGTTGGCATTCCCTTTTCCAGGGGATCCTTCTGAGCCAGGGATCGAACCTGGGTCTCCTGCATTGCAGGCAGATTCTTTACCTCCTGAGCCACCAGGGAAGCCCAGCTGTATTATAGAAAGGGAAAAATATTGTCCCAAATTGTTGTCTTTGCTTTCAGTAATCTTATTTGTTTTATATATACATATGTATACCCTATGCATAAACACATATATGATATATACACATATGTTATATATATATATACACACATAGCACAGATAAACTATATATAATACACCTATTATACATATATATGTATATATTTTCAACACACTTATATAAACATACACACACATCATAATCCTAACAAGTTCACAGTATTTCTGAAAATGTAATAGTCCGCTCTTGCAAGCTGAGATGAGCCTGCCCAAGCCCATCACTGATTCGACTGCTTTGCTTTCTGGTGAGCTGCTGCTTCAGATTGCCTGAGTACCTCTAAACAAGAGAGATCAAAAATTCCTTTCCAAAAACTGTCCCTCTCTCTAGTACCCCCAGACTCTCAAAAATGGTGAGCAAAGTACTTTCAAACATAGTGATGCTTTATCCTACTTTATTATCCTTGATGAACTAAGAAAACTCTGCCTATAATGCATGTAGAGGATAATGAATTAGAAGTTATGAGAGACACTCTATATACTCACTATTTAATATTTCTGAGTTTCCAGGACACTTCAGTTATTTTACATGATATGATCTGATTAATTATTACCTGAAAACTAAAAATTCTGGTTTTTTTTTTTTCTCTGTCTTGTATCATCATCTCACAGCTTATTTTGTATAACTTACTGACTTTTAGGGATAGATAAGTTCATTACTCTGCCATTTGTGCCATTTCTAGTTTTTAAAATGTCACTGAGTAAGTTTAAAAGTAGTATTTAAGACACTACTCCAGTGTTTAAGTAGCGACACACTACTTGCTGTGTTTAAGACAGTCTGGTTCTCCCACTGACTTGCTGTGTTATCTTGGCAATTCACCTGACTCAGTATTACTCCAATCAACCAGGCAGGAGATTTGGTGGGGGAAGCCAAGGAGTAAGTGTTTCTTTCCTACTACTTGTTGGTGAGAGGAAGCTTTAAAGATAAAAGATAAATAGTCTAAAAGTAAATTTTTATGTAAAAACAAGATAAAAAACCCAAGTATATAAATAGAGTGTAGAATAGAAATTATAAGGTTAAATTAAGCTCAGTAAAGTATTATATTTGTGCATGTGTGCTCAGTCGCTTTTATTGTGTCTGACTCTTTGTGATCCTATGGACTGTATTCCACCAGGCTCCTCGGTCCATGGGATTTTCCAGGCAAGATTACTAGAGTGGGTTGCCATTCCCTTCTCTAGGGGTTCTTCCCAACCCAGGGATTGAACTCTTGTCTCCTGCATTGCAGGCAGATTCTTTACTGACTGAGCCATCAGGGAAGCCCAAAATATATATTTGCTCCCCAAATTAGAACAAATAAAATAATAGCAGGTTTTCTTTTAACTGTGTCTATAACAAATGAGAAGGAAAAATAATTTCCTTGAAACAAGTAAATATTTTTATCTCTGACTCATCGTTAAGCATAATAGTAAAAAAAATGCACTCATTATACAGGAAAATGCTAGCAATTAAAATATAAAATAGATCTTTAGACATTATTGCTTTAGATACATATGAATAAAAAGAAGATGTACATAAGTAAAAACCAGGTATTTCCTATGCTGATAAAGACCACTGCAGAGAAATGTCCCAATTGTTCTGATTATGGTCATCATCTTTGTCTATTTGGGCAGCTATCCCGAAATACCATAAACTGGGAAGCTTGTAAACAACAGGAATCTATTTCTTACAGATCCAGAGGCTGGAAGTCCAAGATCAGCGAGTCAATATGGTCATATTCTGGTGAGTACTCTTCTGCCTGTTTTACCATGAATGCCTCTTGGTTGTGTCTTCATAGGGTGTAAAGGGCTAGGGACCTCTCTGAAGCCTCTTTCATCATTAGGGCAAAGCCCATCCAGAGGGCTATGCCCTAATAACTTAAGCACCTCCTACTGGCTCCGCCTCCTAACAACATTATCTTTGAGGTTTAGGATTTCAATGAATGAATTTTATGGCGACATGAACACTCAGACTATAGCAATCATATTAATTTAAAAAGATTTTTCACAAATAGAAAAGTAATTAAAATATCATGCACACACTTCCTCTCTCTCTTTACAGTGCATAGAGTGCCAGACCCATTTTGGTTAAATTAAGCAGAAAATTTTGTAACACTTAGCTTAGTTTATTGGCAAGAATATTATGAACACTTGTTAAATGAGTGACATGCATTCATTGTTTTCTATTTCTGCATCACAAATTACCATAAATTAGTGTTCTCTGCTCAGAATCTCTGCAGACTGACAATAAGGCGTTTGCCAGGATTGGGTTCTCAGCTGGATGTAGGGGGTCCTTATCCAAACCATTCAAATGTGGATAGAACTTAGTGCCTTGCAGTTGCAGGATTGAGGTTCATTTTTCGTCCTTGCTGTTGGCTTGGGGTTGCTCTTGGTTTGTAGATGCTACCACTTGGGTCATGTGATCTAGCAGCTTCAGTGATGTTACATAGCAGGAGTCAGTGAACTGTTTCTGCAATCAGTCAGATGGTCAACATTTTAGGTTTTGAGGGCCCTTGGGCCTCTGATGCCACTGCTAAACTCTGTTGATGTGTAACTATTCAACCCTGTTATTAAGCAGAATTACTTTACTCTATGGTTGTAGTGCAGCCACAGCCACAGACAATACATAAATGATATGGCTGTGTCCCCGTACAATTTGAATTATAAAAATGGGAAAAAAAAATGGGCCCTGAGTCAGATTCAGCCCACGGCTATAATATGCTGGGGCTTCCTAGGTGGCTTAGAGGTAGAGAATTCGCCTGCCAATACAGGAGACTTGAGTCTGATCCCTGGGTCGGGAAGACCCTCCAGAGAAGGAAATGGCAATCCATTTCAGTAGTTTTGCCTGGGAAATCCTATGGACAGTGGAGGCTGGTGGACTACAGTTCATGGAGTCACACAGAGATGGACGTGACTGAGTGACTGGGCACATAGTTGATTCACAATATTGTCTTAGTACATGTTGCTGGATGTACAGCAAAGTGATTCAGTTGTACATACTCAGGAAAGAGTTTTTAAAGGCAACATTTGGAGTGAGAGTTGCAGAATGTGTGGTCAGCTCATGGACATTCTTCTGATTGGTTGGTGGTGAAGTAACAGGGTAATGTTTAGAGAACTTGAATCATTGACTTTCTGGTTCCAACCAATCTGAGATCTTCACGCTTGTGATCTGCATGTAGCCACCATCCCCCACCAGGTGAGGGTCTTAGTTTCACAGAACAACTCAAAGATCTGCATCACATTGTTACTATATCCCTTTAGGAGGAACTAGGAGTCATGTGACTATTGTTTAAGCTTCTGTTATGTCTCTTGCTTGACTGCTTTCCTTTGTTTCTGCCTTTTCCACTTCTATAATCATCTAGTGTTTGAGTCTGCTCTTTGAAGCTCTGGGAAAACCAAATAAGAAGTGAAGGATACAGAGGGGCTTATACCTAAGTGTATATGTGTGTTAAGTTGCTCAGTCATGTCCATTTCTTTGCAACCCCATGGACTGTAGCCCACCAGGCTCCTCCATCCATGGCGATCTCCAGGCAAGATTACTGGAGTGGATTGCCATGCCCTCCTCCAAGGGATCTTCCCAACCCAGTGATCGAACCAGAGTCTCTTATGTCTCCTGTATTTCAGGTGGGTTCTTTACCACTAGCGCCACCTGAGAAGCCCTAAGAAGGCTCCATAATGTTGTGCTCAGTTTCATAGTGAATTTGATATCCTTTATTCAAGGGAAAACAATCCATGGATTGGATGAGTACTGCTGCTGCTGCTGCTGCGTCGCTTCAGTCGTGTCCGACCCTGTGTGACCCCATAGACAGCAGCCCACCAGGCTCCCCCTTCCCTGGGATTCTCAAGGCAAGAACACTGGAGTGGGTTGCCATTGCCTTCTCCAATGTGTGAAAGTGAAAAGTGAAAGTGAAGTTGCTCAGTCATGTCTGACTCCTAGCGACCCGATGGACTGCAGCCTACCAGGCTGCTCCATCTATGGGATTTTCCAGGCAAGAGCATTGGAGTGGGGTGCCATCGCCTTCTCCATTGGATGAGTACAGTGTCTCACAAATAGTGGAGCACTTCCCAATGGACATGTTAGCCAAATTTCAGAAACAGAGACCTGATAGAAATTAAAATATTTGGGGCTTATCTAGGACTGTCGTGTGGGGAAACACAGATTCTAGGACTTGAATTGTGTTCCCTCGGACTACAAAATGGGGGAGGCTTATAAAGGCAAAAAAGTTGCAAAGTTATATTTAATTACATGACTTGTTCATCAAGAATTATAACTGGAGCTGGCAAGAATTGGGATGCTTGTTAAGTAAGGATTGGTTGGGATCCAGCTGTATAGTTACAAGCGAGACCTTAGAACCACAATGTCGAAGCTGGCCGGTGTTCTGAATACAGTTCGCGAAATCCTTGGACCCGGAACAGTTCAAAGAAAGTTCAAGTTCTCGCGGTTCTCCTCTATTTTTGTGTGCCTGAGCTGTGATTACTCCATTATGATTTAAACTTGTCATCGAATATTTGGGAAGAGTAAGTTTTATAAAATTTTGGAAATAGCCATTTGGAAACAGGGCGTGATTGGCTTGGAGGTCAGGAGTTTCCTTAAAAGTTGGCTGGTCAGTTGGGGAATAAGGAAAGGGGATTTGATTTAAGTTGATTGGCTGGGGTTGTATATCCAACCTTATTTAGAACCAGGATATCTTTACAGATTATTGGCAATCAAGAATCAGCTGCCTGGATACACATGCTATGTTTCTGGTCAAGCGGACCATTTACAGGGACACTAAATTTATCTAAATTTCAGTTTTCTGACATAGTACGCAGGTAGCAGCAGCTCCATCTTGGACTTAACTTATTTCAACACTAGGTTCTCAGTATACATGGAGTGTCTTGTAGTGAGTAAAACAGACATTAAGGACCAAAACAGTCAAATATTATAAATTGTCCTTAAGTGGTCTTACAGAAAACATGAGTACTAAGAGAGAAATATGAGAACTACTTTAAAACCAGGTTTCTGGGCAAAAGTATCACTGATAAAATGTTAAGAAATATGAAAAATTAGAGGACGGGAGAAAAAGGAAGTAAGGGAAACAAAGGAAGTAAGGAAAAAAGGTCTTAAGGTTCAGAAGAGCTTGGTACATTCAAGGAATTGAAAGAAGGCTAAAATAAATTATCAGTATGCAGAGACAGGAGGGAAATTTGAGATGAGAGGTGGGCATGAGACAGATTTCAGTCTCTTGTAGGGCATCCTTCTTAACCAGGGCAACAGTGCCCCCAAGGGGACAAAAATTGGTTTTGGGTCAGGAAGGAGGTGAATCTTACTCTATGAAGCACAGATACTTACAGTAAATTAATAGGTATGGATTATATCTATGGTGCTATGATTTAATGTAGAGGCCATGATTAAGAAAAAAGTATCTTAAATAAAAACTTTCTAAGGACTGAAAATGAGTATAAGTTTGAGAACCATCAACTTAGGGTAACACCAGTCCTATAAGAAATAATTCTCCAATTTTAGTGGCCTAACAGCAGTACATTTCTCACTAGTATGTTCATGTGGCTTTGCTGTCTTCCACTTGATGATTCAAGCACACACTGCTTCTAAATTTTGGTTCAGACAGTTCCCAATGCCTTAAAGTTCTCTGCTCTGAGCTCAGAACCCAGTATCTTGCTGTCAGGTACATTGTCATGGTCCTATTCTCTATTAAATAAAAGATGATCATATGCCCTTGTCCCTTCATCCCTCCATTATACAGTTACAGAGCAGGGACAAGATATCCATTATAAAAAATACCTGAACATTCAGAGAGGGATAGATATGGGGGTGGGGTTGGGGTGGGGAACACTAAAAATGCAGTCCTGTAGCAACGCACCATGAGGACCTGCCCTGGCAGAGATGGAAAAGTTACTTGATTAGATCCTGGTTCTCATCTGAGACCTAGCAACTGGGAACTTTGTCCTCTATGAACCTCAACTGTATTCTGCATGGTTTTTCCTACTTCGTTTTCCTGGATAGTCACAGGTAAAGTGGATGTTAGTTATACACTCCATGCTGGCAGTAAGGTTTTGGCAGACTGCTTTCTGCTTAGGCAAGTTTGGGGATCTGGCGGCAGCTCTAGCAATAAATGTCAAAGGTTTTCTGTGCTGGAATTTGGTTTCTTTGACAAGAAAATCCCCTACAATTTGGGTGGGCTTCTCAGGTGGTGCTAATGGTAAAGAAGCCATCTGTCAATGCAGGTGATGTAAGAGACTTAGGTTCTATTCCTGGGTGGGGAAGATACCCTGGAGGAGGGCATGGCAACCCTCTCAGTATTCTTGCCTGGAGAATCCCATGGACAGAGGAGCCTGGTGGGTTACAGTCCATAGCGTTGCACAGAATTGGGCACAATTGAAGCGACTTAGCACAAATACACAACTTGGGAAAGTTTTTGCTTCTAGCCAGTTCAGGGTATCAGGAACCACACCATACTTCTTACTTAGAAATAGTTTTCAAGCCTGTCTTTTCTTTTGGTTCCTCTCCCCAACACCCTTTACTCTATGGGACTTTTAGGCTCTGAAATGACAGCTTATATAACTTGGCAGATGAGTAAACAGAATAACTCCCTCTGGTGCCCACTAAAATGGACTTCTTTCTGCGCTCAACAGTAGTTGGTTTCCACAAATATTTCCAAGAATCCTCATGTGTGAACTGTCCAGCCACTCACATTTGTTCATCTGTTATTTTTTGGTCAAATTAATGAACATCTCCCACCACTATCACAAATAAATATCAACATTTCAGTCAGTATACTAAAAAATTATTTCTCTCTTATCTAACAGAATGGCCGGTTTTCCCTCTTAACCTAAGGACTGTCTTTCATGAAACAATTCAGAGAAACAATTTCTTTCATTGTGTGCTTCTGGCTGGTAGAGGTAAAAAAGGAAGGTGGTAGGGGAGTGAGGTAGGAAATGGCAACCCATTCCAGTATTCTTGCCTGGAAAATTCTATGAACAGAAGAGCCTGGTGGGCTACAGTTTATGGGGTCACAAAGAGTCAGATACGACTGAGCACAAACAAGGGGCCACCCTGAATCCAGGGTGATCTCATCTCAGAATCCATAATTACATGTGCAAAGGTCATTTTTCACAGAAGGTCATCTTTGCCGGTTCTGGGGATTACAACCTGGACATACCTTTTGGGGACCACAATTGAACCTGGTACAATCTGGTTAAAAAAAAAGCCCCCCCCCCCCCAAATAAATAAAAGGTGGAGTGGGTGAGAGGACAGACCATGCATTTAACTTTCTCCTCTGTCTTGGTCCAGATGTAACATATATCACCTTGTTGAGAACTGTGAAAGGTCTGAGAGTTTTCGCTACTTCCTGATCAACAGGTTGGACTGCCACAACTTCATGAATGCAGACAGAAGGCACGAGATTCCTGAGTCAGAAACTGTGGACAGTCTATCACTTACCCCAAAGCAGGTAAAGGGTTTTGAGCTGTCTTTTGCTGTTTCAATAGAATATCAAGGAGGTCGATGATCAAACTGTATTTAAGTCACACAGGTGATGATTTGGAGGCCCAGCAGTTATGAAAACTGCCAGCTGCGTGGCCTGAAGGATCTTAGTTCTGGACCATGGATTCTACTTGTCCCCCTGCAGGGGAAGCTCAGAGTCCAAACCCTGGAAAGTGGAAAATAGTGAAAGTCCCTCAGTCACAGCTTATCTTTGTGACTCACTGGACTAGTGAGTAGGCCAGCAGGCTTCTCTGTCCATGGGATTCTCCAGGCAAGAGTTCTGGAGTGGGTTGCCATTCTCTTCTCCAGGAGATCTTCCTGACCCTGGGATTGAACTCAGGTCTCCTACATTGCAAGCAGATTATTTACCCTCTGAGCCACCAGGGAAGGCCAACCCTTGGGTCACCAGGGAATTTCAGCAGGCAGTAAAATTTGGCATCAGTGTATACATGGGAGATATGCCGGAAAGCTGAGTAATTCCCCGAAATTGTCCAAGTGACCAGCAAATATCATCTTCAGCTAGAGACCAAAGAAAGATACCGAGGAGAGAGGAAATTCAGTTCAAGGGAAGGTGAGTGTGGAAAATGTTTGGTAAACAGAGGGTGCCCTGACCCGCAGAGAAGTTTCTCAGGTGAAAAGTTACCTTTGAGAATAGGTCCCTTCCCAGGTGGCACTTGTGGTGAAATAACCCACCTGCGAGTGCAGGAGATATAAGAGATGCCAGCTCAGTTCCCAGGTTGGGAAGATCCCCTGAAGGAGGGCATGGCAACCCAACTTCAGTATTCTTGCCTGGAGAATCCCCATGGACGGAGGAGCCTGGTGGGCTACAGACCATGGGGTCACAAAGAGCTGGACATGACTGAGCGGCTTGGCAGGCACACAGGCCCCTTGCTTGTACAGGTCCCCTTTCTAATGTAAAATAAATGTAGATTTCCTTTAGTAAAGGGTAACCTCTCTGTTTTCAGAGTTTCTCCTATGTCTGCAGCTTTTTTTAAAAAAATAGCTCAAAACAATCCTTATGCCAAGAAGGCCCACTCTCGGACCATGGGAGGGCTCCCCCTTCCTGCAACAGAAGTGTGCTGTCTTCCATGGTTTGGGATGACATGCTCTGGTGCCCTGCAATAGTCAAAAAGGAGGGACAAAAAACAAACAAACAAAAAAACCGAAAAGGAGGGACACTAGGAGGTTCATAGGGGTCACTGGTCCAGCAGCTCTGCAATACAGCTGGTCACATGTTTCACATCTCTTGATTAGTTTTGACAACTTGGGGTTAACCCTACCTGTCATTCAGCTCCACTCTGGTTTTCTCCTTTTTCATGAAAGGTGGCATACTTCTGTTGCAGGAAGGGGGACCCCGTCCACGGTCCGAGAGTGGGCTCTTGTCGAACACTAGAAATAATCATATGAGGAGACACAGGTGCTAACAAAGCAAAAGACTTTATTGGGAGGGGTGCCTGGTTGGAGAGCAGAAGGGTAAGGGAACCCAGGAGAACTGCTCTGCCAGTAGCTCGCAACACAGCCTTGGGTTTTATGGTGATGGGATTAGTTTCTGGGTTGTCTCTGGCCAATCACTCTGACTTGGCATCCTTCCTGAGGGCGCTTGCATGGTTCAGTCAAGGGGGATGCTAGTGAGGGGAATCCTGGGAGGTGGTAGGGCATATGGGTTGGAGTCTCCTCTCTTGAGCTTTCCTGAGTTCTTTGGTAACATGTTAGCGCTGTGTTCCTTACCAGGACCTCCTTTTTAAGATAACTTGTTCACGTGGTTGTTACTATGGAGCCTGTCCAGGGCGGGTGGTTTCAGCGTTTTCCCAAACTCTTCTAAAACTGAGTAATTTTATCAGTGTTCTTCCTGGCAGCGGAATTTTGGAGATTTGACAACTTCCTTTCATCTTGCACTCTGTCTGCCCTTTCAGTCCAATAAGCAGTGTTCACCGCCCCCCGCCCACTTTCATTTTTTTTTTAATAAGCTTTTCAAAAACTTTGTAGGGCTCCCCTGGACTTCAATGGAGTTAACTCCATTTGATAAAACCCATCTCTACAGATCTTTCCAAGTTAATGACTTCTCTGTTATAGCTTCCTGCTGAGAGGGATAAGGGTCAGTGCCCCTTAAACCTCCTGGAGGCCCCTGGTTTGATTAAGAGAATCTAAGAGGCACACCCTTCATCTTTGCAAAGGATTTTTTGTGTGTGAGTGGATACTTTCTTTTTTTCTGAAGTTTCAGCAGAAGTTTAAAAAGTCACATTTTTGGCTTTTTCTTTGCCATCTTAACACCTGAGGATGTCCAAATTCAAGTGTTAGAAAACGCCGCGGGAAGAAAGAGCCACCTCTAAGGACCGGTGGTGAAGGCCTTTATTGGGCGGGCGCTCTCGGGCAGATCTCCCGGGGAGGGGCGGGTGAGTGAGGAGACAAAGGGAGTCTGCGAGGAAGGAGAGGTGGGGAGAGGTTTTATAGCCCGGGCCGGCGCCCAGGCCAGGTCTTTCTATATAAGGAAGAAAGTGCGGGCTACAGCGGCGGTGGGTGTCCGGGGGGGGGGGCGGGTGTCGGTCCCCAGAAGTTTAGCCAGCCTCCGGAACTTGTCTGCGGCACTTTTTCCCGGGGCATACCTCAACATACCCGACCTTTCATCAAGTCCTGGATCCTTTTTGTTTAACAGTTTACCCTCAATTTCTCTCTCTTGTATTTTTACTATAACCAGAAGAAGAAACAGGTGGCCCATTTACCACTGGAAAATATTTACTTTTCATGGAATGCAAGATCTTAGTTCCCTGACCTGGGCTTGAACCCATGATCCCTGCAGTGGAAGTGCAGAGCCTTAACCACTGGACTGTCAGGGAAGTCTCCCAGAGTGTTAAGTTTTATTCAGTGGGAAATTTTAGGACTTCAAGCCCCTGAGGCTGCATCTCAAGTAACCCTGAGAGAACTGCTCTGAGGAGGCGAGAGGAGGAGGAATCAGATTATATAGAAGGTTTGCAACAAAGGGAGAAGGAAATGGCAACCCACTCCAGTATTGTTGCCTGGAAAACCCCATGGACTGAGGATCCTGGTAGGCATGGGGTTGCAAAGAGTCGGACAATACTGAGCGACTTCACTTCACTTCACTTCACTTTGCAACAAAGGGAAGGTGTTCTAAACATCAAAAGATGATTGTTAACTAAAGAAAGCCAGGTATCTCAAGTTAAGGAATTTATTGCTTTTATATTTATGGGAAGATACAAGAGTCTGGGCTCATTGAAATCATTCCTTTGATATGCACCTCAGCTATTTGGGGCCAGTCTCTGGTATTCTCACACCCTGAGTTTCCTCAGGGCTCAGCCTAGGGAGGGGCTTCCCTGGTGGCTCAGACAAAAAGAATCTGCCTGCAGTGCAGGAGACCCCATTCAATCCCTGAATCGGGAAGATACCCTGGAGAAGGGAAAGACTTACGCACTCCAGTATTCTTGCCTGGAGAATCCCATGGATAAAGCCTTTATATTAGCTCCCTTGGACTGTCATAAAGTACCACAAACTAGGTGGCTTAAAGCAACAGGAATTTATTCCCTCACAGCTCTGGAGGCTGAAAGTCTGAAATCAAGGTGCCAACAGGGCTGCATTCCTCTGAAGTCTCTCAAGAAAAATCCTTCATTGCCCTGTCCTAATATTACTATTAATACTTGGTGTGCCTGCCGATTCACTCCACTCTTAACCTCCATCATCATGAAGGAGGTTCCCTGTCTTACACCTTCAGATGGTGTCCCTTCCCTGCGTGTCTGTCCAAATGTACTTTTTCTTACAAGGACACCAGCTATTGTACTAAGCCCACCCTAAAACCCTTTGTGTGTGTGTGCTCCTTCGCTCAGTTGTGTCCAACTCTTTGTGACACCATGGACTTTAGCCTGCCAGGCTCCTCTGTCCATGGAATTTTCCAGGCAAGAATACTGGAACGGGTTGCCACTTCCTACTCCAGGGGATCTTCTCGACCCAGGGATCGAACCACATTTCTTGCATCTCCTAAATTGTCAAGCATATTTTTTTAACCACTGGTGCCACCTGGGAAGCCCTCTGGTCTCAATTCATTAGTCATTGAAATTAAAAAAGGTAGGAGTGCAGTACCAAAGTTGGAAGCGACTTTCCTAAAACTCATTGGAGAATCTCTTGACACTATTGGGATGGGAAGCGCATGCATATAATATACCAATTCCTATTAGATGTAGAAGCAACCAAAAAAAAAAAATACATCAAATTGGTTCATAGGTCCCACCCACAAGGTCACATCAGCTTCCCTCACTTACTGTGCCTCTTATGAAAGTGAAAGTGAAAGTTGCTCAGTCATGTCCGACTCTTTGCGACCCCATGGACTACACAGCCTATGGAATTCTCCAGGCCAGAATACTGAAGTGGGTAGTCTTTCCCTTCTCCAGGGGATCTTCCTAACCCAGGACATAACCCAGGTCTCACGCATTGCAGGTGAATTCTTTACCATCTGAGCCACCAGGGAAGCCCTGACCCCTATGAACCCTATTCAAACTGTATTAACTGTATTTGGACATTTCTTCTTTCCTGGGCACCCCTGGGCACCTCGTCTTACTTCCATGAAAGTGTGAAGGTTGGCACTTTGGGTGCCTGATCCTATAGAGTCACAGAAGTTTAAAACCCTCCATATCCCAAAGTTCAGTGTATATGGCCTTTGATCCTCCTTGGGACCAGAGAGACCTTGGCCCTACCACAAATTCTTTTTATCTGTAAAGCCAATGAAATTGGAATAGAATAGGAGTGAGGGTCCAGTGGGTTAAGAGGCAGATCACAGCTTCACATTGGTTGGCAGGACACATTTGTTTTTAGGTTCAACTGTCAGCCACTCAGGGCTCAACCAAATGAAGTTTTTCTCTTTAAATATTTATCTGTCTGCACTGGGTCTTAATCGCAGCCTGTGGTGTTTTGTAGTTGAGTTATGTGAACTCTTAGTTGTGGTTTGTAGGATCTATTTCCCATCAGGAATCAAACCTGGGCCGCCTGCACTGGGAGTGGGGAATCTTAGCCACTGGACCACCAGGGAACTCCCTCAACCAAATGAACTTCTAATGCTTTTACTACATGTAGAGTTCCACATTACATAGCAAGATCCTCATTGCCAACATTATTTCAGCTTAGGACTTCCTTGGCTCAGGAGCCACAAGTGCATCATCTTTCGTATGGAGCCGTGGAACTGTGGAGAGCGCCCCATCTTCCTGATAATACCTCTTCCTCTACTTGCCCAGATAAGAGTGAAAATGACCAAGGCACCATTTGACCAGTTTGAATCATATTTCTCATCACTCAGCCTCTTTAACTTCTCTAACAGGGAGGGCATTGCTGCCCCCTCATCCTCCTACCGTCCAGTACATGGGTGACACCACTCAGTAATGAATTCCCAGAAATCAAGCCACTGATCTCAGAGTGTGGGGTCATTGTCCTTTCTCTTTCAGCAGCCCCTCTCCATAGACAGAACCATCAAGAACTGTGAAGAGTTTGAGATTTTACCTTTGTTGTTGCAGTTGTTCAGTCGCTCAGTTGTATTCAACTCTTTGTGACTCCATGGACTGCAGCATGCCAGGCTTCCCTGTCCTTCACTATCTCCTGGAGCTTGCTCAAACTCATGTCTATTGAGTCGGTGATGCAATCCAACCATCTTGTCCTCTGTTCCCTTCTCCTCCTGCCTTCAATGTTGCCCAGCATCAGGGTCTTTTCTAATGAGTTGGCTCATCACATCAGGTGGCCACAGTATTGGAGTTTCAACTTCAACATCAGTCCTTCCAATGAATGTTCAGGACTGATTTCCTTTAGGATGGACTGGTTTGATCTCCTTGCAGTCTAAGGGACTCTCAAGAGTCTTCTCCAACACCACAGTTCAAAAACACCAGCCTTCTTTATGGTCCAACTCTCACATCCATACATGACTACTGGAAAAACCATAGCTTTGACCAGATGGACCTTTGTTGGCAAAGTAATGTCTCTGCTTTTTAATATGTTATAGAGGTTGGTCATAGCTTTTCTTCCAAGGAGCAAGTATCTTTTAATTTCATGGCCACAGTAACCATGTTCAGTGATTTTGCAGTTTAAGAGTCACCACCCGCAGTGAAGAGCTTGAGATTTTACCTTACCTGCTGGTTAACCAGGGAAGGGGACCAGAATATGCAACCCTAAAACATACTACTTTTGCATAACGATTATTTTGAGTTGATGGCAATTGAGGAACATTGGACACAGGGAAAGCTCTAAAAACAGAGCATACCTTTTCTTTGTGTATAAGTAAATTAATTTTTATAAAGAAAATTTAAATGTGTAAAGGTGTCTCCTCTTCCTGGCACCGGAAGAGGAACTCTTCATCCTAGGTACACAACACCTGAGATGACTCTAGATTCTTATCAGCCATTCTTTCCAAAGTGAAGAAATTCTTGCAAGGCTCTTGGCAGGTGAAATGGTACATTCTACTTCTAACCAGATAGTTTTAAGATTTTTAGTTCAAAAAATTATTTACAAAATCAGGAAAATATTCTAATCTTTATAGTCTCAATTTATTGATACTATTTCATGGCATCAATGTATCATATGTAGATTGTATTGAAGTGCTATGATTTATCTTGACACTTTGTAATGCTAAACACAATCATTAGCTATACAGTATTAAAACTCTATTGTTTAAAATAAAATAAAAATTGATTCATGAAGTTATTTGAACTACTACCATATTCTAGGACACCAGCTTTTGCTAATTGTTTTCTACTTTTTGGTGATGGACCCACATTAATCCTCAGAGCTACTTGAGACCAATTAAATGTGTCTGTGAATGGCTAGCCAAGGTTAGCAAAACATCCACTTGAAATTAAAAGTTATTAGCAGCATAGTTCTAATAGCCTGCCTAACTAGCTATAGACTATCATACACATTGAATATTATTTTAAAACAGAAAAATCAATTAAACCTCTCATGACTCTAAAATATATTTAGAGGTAAGGCAATATACCCTGTTGAAAGCAGCAAGAAATCAGGTCATCTTCCTTACCCCTCCACTCAGAGGTGGATAAAATTTAGTTAATATTCCATACACGAAAGTCAGTGTAATGTAGGTGAGAATATGGCCTTTGGAGTCAGACAGGCATAGGACTGAGTCATATCTGCTCTCTGCTGTTTGGCCATAAACAAGTTACATAATTTTTCTGTTAAAAAACAGAATTCAACTGAGTAAATTTTAAAGGTTTTGTTGACTTTTATTCAATGATTCATGAATGGGCAGAATCCAATCTGGCTGATAGAAAGGGGTGCCAAGGAACATTATAAAGTGAAGGATGTTCACGGGCAGAGTGGAGTGGGAACAAGGAAGATAACACGCAAAAAGCAGGCTGGTTATTGCAATTTTTCTTTCCTTTGGAGGCTGGCTGTGATCAGTCAGGTGGATTAACTAGTGCTGATCAGGTGAGTCCTGATTTTCTGGTTTAAGATTCCATTACAAGGAGACACTGTAGTTAGGTTAAGTTTTAAGTTGGTGACATAGGGTTTAGCATAGGTAACTCCATTTTGGGTCTGTCATCTTGTTTTTAACATCCTTAAGTGTCAGTTTCTTCTATGTTACAGAAATCAAATTGGCAACTCCTTTATCAGTTCTTGATAGAATTACAGGAGAGATAAAGTATGTGAAATTTTACCTCAGTACCTGAAAATCAGTACATACACAATTAAAGTTTGCTTTTTAAAAAAATATTTTTGAGTATTGAGTATGTGTTAAGGTTATGAGGCTTCCCATCATAATGCAAATGTCCTAATTTTACATTCAGTTCAGTTAAGTTCAGCTGCTCAGTTGTGTCTGACTCTGCGATTCCACGGACTGAAGCACACCAGGGTTCCCTGTCCATCACCAACTCCCGGAGCTTGCTCAGACTCATGTCCATTGAGCTAGTCATGCCATCCATCCATCTTATCCTCTGTTGGCCCCTTCTCCTCCTGCCCTCAATCTTTCCCAGCATCAGGGTCTTTTCCAATGAGTCAGTTCTTCATATCAGGTGGCCAAAGTATTGGAGTTTCAGCTTCAACATCAGTCCTTCCAAAGAATATTCAGGACTGATTTCCTTTAGGATGAACTGGTTGGATCTCCTTGCTGTCCAAGAGATTCTCAAGAGTCTTCACCAACACCACAGTTCAAAAGTATCCATTCTTCGGCACTTAGCTTTCTTTATAGTCCAAGTCTCATATCCATACATGATTACCGGAAAAACCATAGCTTTGACTAGATGGACCTTTGTTGGCAAAGTAATGTCTCTGCTTTTTCATATGCTGTCTAGGTGGGTCATAGCTTCTCTTCCAAGGAGGAAGTGTCTTTTAATTTCATGGCTGCAGTCACCATCTCCAGTGATTTTGGAGCCTAAGAAAATAAAGACTGTCACTGTTTCCATTGTTTACCCATCTATTTGCCATGAAGTGATGGGACTCGATGCCATGATCTTAGTCCTTGGAATGTTGAGCTTTAAGCCAACTTTTTCACTCTCGTCTTTCACTTTCATCAAGAGGCTCTTTAGTTCCTCTTCACGTTCTGTCATAAGGGTGGTGTCATCTGCATATTTGAGGTTATTGATATTTTTCCCGGCAATCTTGATTCCAGCTTGTGCTTCATTCAGCCTGGTATTTGCATTTCTCATGATGCACTCTGTGTGTATGTATATAAATTAAATATATGTATATACAAATGTATATATGTATATACATATATGTATATAAGCTAACATGATGTGTATAAGTTAAATAAACGAGATGACAATACACAGCCTTGAAAGACTCCTTTCCCAGTTTGGGAAATTTGTTGTTCCATGTCCTGCTGCCTGACCTGCATACAGATTTCTCAGGAGGCAGGTAATGTGGTCTGGTATTCCCATCTCTTTAAGAATTTTTCACAGTTTGTTGTGATCCACACAGTCAAAGGCTTTGACATAGTCAATAAACAGAAATAGATGCTTTTCTGGAACTACCTTGCTTTTTCAGTGACCCAGCGGATGTTGGCAGTTTGATTTCTAGTTCCTCTGCCTTTTCTAAATCCAGTTTGAACATCTGGAAGTTCATGGTTCACGTACTGTTGAAGCCTGGCTTGGAGAATTTTGAACATTACTTTGTTAGTGTGTGAGATGAGTGCAATTGTGTGGTAGTTTGAGCATTCTTTGGCATTGCCATTCTTTAGGATTGGAATGAAGACTGACTTCCAGTCCTGTGGCCACTGCTGAGTTTTCCAAATTTGCTGGCATATTGAGTGCAGCACTTTCACAGCTTCATCTTTCAGGATTTGAAATAGCTCAACTGGAATTCCATCACCTCCACTAGCTTTGTTCATAGTGATGCTTTTTAAGGCCCACTTGACTTCACATTCCAGGATGTCTGGCTCTAGGTGAGTGATCACACTATTTGGTTATCTGGCTCGTGAAGATCTTTTTTGTATAGTTCTTCTGTGTATTCTTGCCACCTCTTCTTAATATCCCCTGCTTCTGTTAGGTCCATACCATTTCTGTCCTTTATTATGCTCATCTTGCATGAAGTGTTCCCTTGGTATCTCTAATTTTCTTGAAGAGATCTTTAGTCTTTCACATTCTATTGCTTTCCTCTATTTCTTTGCATTGATCACTGAGGAAATCATTCTTATCTCTTCTTGCTATTCTTTGAAACTCTGCTATTCTTTGAAACTCTTGCTATTTTCTTTGAAACTTTGAATGGGTATATCTTTCTTTTTCTCCTTTGCCTTTAGTTTTTCTTCTTTTCTCATCTATTTGTAAGGTTTTCTTTAGACAAACATTTTGCCTTTTTCATTTCTTTTTCTTGGGGATGGTGTTGATCACTGCCTCCTGTAAAATGTCATGAATCTCCATCCATAGCTATTCAGACACTCTGTCTATCAGATCTAATCCCTTGAATCTATTTATCACTTCTATTGTACAGTCATTAGGGATTTGATTTAGGTCATACCTGAATGGTCTAGTGGTTTTCCCTACTTTCTTCTATTTAAGTCTGAATTTGGCAATAAGGAGTTCATGATCTGAGCCACAGTCAGCTCCCGGTCTTATTTTTGCTGGCTATGTAGAGCTTCTCCATCTTTGACTGCAAAGAATATAATCAATCTGATTTCAGTATTGACCATCTGGTGATGTCCATGTGTAGAGTCTTTTCTTGTGTTGTTGGAAGAGGTAGTTTGCTATGACTAGTGTGTTCTCTTGGCAAAACTCTGTTAGCCTTTGCCCTGCTTCATTTTGTACTCCAAGCCCAAACTTGCCTGTTATTCCAGGTACCTCTTGATTTCCTACTTTTGCATTCCAGTCCCCTATGATGAAAAGGACATCTTTTTGGGGTGTTAGTTCTAGAAGTACTTGTAGGTCTTCATGGAACCGTTCAGCTTCAGCATCTTCAGCATTACTGTTTGGGGCATAGACTTGGATTACTGTGATATAGAATGGTTTGCTTTGGAAATGAACAGAGATCATTCTGTCGTTTTTGAGTTTGCATCCAAGTACTGCATTTCAGACTCTCTTGTTGACTATGATGGCTACTCCATTTCTTCTAAGGGATTGTTGTCCACAGTAGTAGATATAATGGTCATCTGAGTTAAATTCGCCCATTCCAGTCCATCTTAGTTCACTGATTCCTAGAATGTCAATATTCATTCTTGCCATCTTCTGTTTGACCACTTCCAATTTGCCTTGATTCATGGACCTATTTTCCAGGTTCCTATGCAATTTTGCTCTTTACAGCATCAACTTTACTTCCATCACCAGTCACATCCACAACTGGGTGATGTTTTTGCTTTGGCTCCATCTCTTTATTCTTTCTGGAGTTATTTCTCCACTCTTATGGAGTAGCATATTGGGCACCTACCGACCTGGGGAGTTCATCTTTCAGTGTCCTATCTTTTTGCTATTTCCTACTGTTCATGGGGTTCTCAAGGCAAGAATACTGAAGTGGTTTGCCCTTCCCAATTCTAGTGGACCACGTTTTGTCAGTGGACCACATTAATTTTACATTAACTAGGTTCATATGTCTTTGGAACAAACCCTAAAAAATATAAATTTCTGAGTTTTTAAACACATCATAAAGAAAAAATTTAAAGTCAGTATACAAAGCCTTAGTGGATTAAACAGCTAGGAATCAAGTGCATTTCTAATCTAGGTATCCCATCTGAAGATGGGATAAGATTCAGGCAAAAAATACTAGAAGAACATGGAAAAACACTGTGCAGACACTATTAGTCTGCCTAGGCTGCTGTAACAAAATAATAAGACCGGGTTTAACAAGAGACATTAGTCTTTCACAGTTCTTAAGGCTGAGAAGTCTAAAATCAAGGTGCTGGCAATTCAGTCCGTGGTGAGGACCCCTTCCTGGATAGTACATAGTTCTGGCAATTCAGTCCATGGTGAGGACCCTTCCTGGAAAGCACACAGAACTGGCAATTCAGTCCGTGGTGAGGACCCCTTCCGGGATAGCACACAGCTTCCTTCTGGCTCTGTTCTCAGGTGGTGGAAAGTAAGAGTTCTCATCCTTCTTCCTTTTCTTCAAAGTGAAAGTTTCTCAGTCATGTCCAACTCTTTGCAACCCCATGGAATATACAGTTCATGGAATTCTCCAGGCCAGAATACTGGAGAGGGTAACCTTTCTCTTCTCCAGGCGATCTTCCCAATCCAGGGGTCGAACCCAGGTCTCCTGCATTGCTGGTGGATTCTTCACCACCTGAGCCACTAGGGAAGTCCTCTTCTTATAAGGCTGCTAATCTCTGCAAGTCTCTCATGACTTCATCTAAACCTAATTACCTCCTGAAGCCCCGCCTCCAAAACCATCACTCTAGGGGTACCAGAGCTTCAACATATGAATTTTGGTTGTGGGGGGAGGAATAGAAACACTTAGCCCAAACATATACTCTGGTAACTCCCATTTTTCTATTTAACAAATTGTCATGAACATTTTTTCATATTAATAAATGTTCTCTGAAAGCATGAAAAAAATTCTGGAAAAAGACACGGCTCAGGGAGTAGGGTAAACGTCTAGAAGCATTTAGTCAAGCTTGTTATAACAGAGCAGTGCAAAAGTTAGGGCTCCATTTCAAGTAGTTTGAGAAATTAAGATGGTTTGAATGTTGTGATCAAGTTGTTCTTTTAACAAGACATGACACTAGGAGCCAAGATCAAGAGTTCAGGCAAGAACTCCATCAAACAGGCAGGACACCTACTGTGTAGTTCAGTTACAGTAACTAAAGCCCAGAGCTTATGTGAACACATTTGGGGCTACATTTATCCCAAACTAGTTTGAGAATTGGGTATACTGAAACCTCCACATGAATCAAGGACTCTCAGACAGACAGCACTCCTGCTGTGAAAATATGATTTGTCCAAGCTTCCAGCTCTAGGAACAAGGCACACAGGTCATGATTTCCAGTTTGTGGTGTATATTTCTTTCCAGATTCATCACTTTCTATTGATTGAAGAAGGAAAAAAGGTAACATTTCTTTCAGTTTGTTAATAAGGAAGCAGTTGTTACTGTAAATGACAATACATCACAGTCTTCAGGCTAAAATAGTTATTATTTAAATTTGTTTTGTGACAATATCTGTGGTCCTAAAAGATGTGGCTATTCTCATAGACAATAATTCATTTATTTCTTTTGCTATTTATACTGTCCTGTCCTCAGAGGCATAATATTATGCTATTACATTTGCCCTAAAAGTTGAAAGCAAATTCAAAGCACTCTTGGTTGGACAACCATGTGGCAGTGAGCTCCTTCCCACTGTGCACTGTTACAGCTTTTCCAAAGATGCTAATCCAGCTAAGGATGTTCAGTAATAAGATGGAACTGTGTTAGGCATATGCTTGGAGGCATGTAGTTCAGTTCACCTAGTAAGAAATGTGGCCCCTAACAAAGAAATGTTATGCATCACTTTTCGGGTTTCTGATGCTTTACTTTATAAGAACTAGACCATAAATCGAGATGATTATGAAATCCACCTCTTAAATGCCAGAGGACAGATAATGACTTTTAGGAAGAAAAAATACAAATTGCTTCAGTCACTTAATTGGAAATATTTTCTCCATGTCCCCACTAGACCTTTGTGATAGTGAACTATCATTGTATGATTTCTAATATGTTAATGTTCAGTTACTTTAGTATTGAACCCTTTTATTTTACCATAGCTGGCTTCCCTGGTGGTTCAGATGGTAAAGAATCTGCCTACAATGTGGGAGACCTAGGTTCGATCCCTGGGTTAAGTGACCTAGCACACGGGCACATTAACATAGGTGTGTTAGTCGCTCAGTCATGTTTGACTCTTTGTGACCCCATGGACTGTAGCCTACCAGGCTGCTCTGTCCATGGGATTCTCCAGGCAAGAATACTGAAGTGGGTTGCTGAACCCCGCTCCAGGTGATCTTCCTGACCCAGGGATCGAACCTGAGTCTCTTGCATCTCCTGCATTGGGAGGCAGGTTCTTTACCACTAGCGCCACCTGGGAAGCCCGTTTATATTAATATCTTATACTAAAGATTTTGAGTAAAAATGAAAGAAAGCTAAAGATTCATGTTTTAATGTGAGTATAGTTGGAAGGGAAGAAAGTAACTATTCATTATGTACTATATATATATATAAATATATGATTTATTAGATCTTTTAGAAATGTTACTTTATAAGTCCTGCTTTATAGATTTATAAATATCATTCTTATTTTCTTTGTATAAGAAACTGTATTCTTTTAGACATTTTTACAAGAATATAAAATACATAATGTCATAAATTGGAGAGAATCCAATAACAACTATAATATGCACCTGTTCTACCCAGAACAACATTGGAAAATGATTGAAAAATAAAAGGCATCACCTTTATTTTTGACCATCAGATCTCATCTCTAAGTTCAGAAATGCCCTTTAGCTATTTCTAAATTGAATTCACTCTTGGATAAATGTGAGGATTGAACAATAAGTTTGACTTTAGTATTCATCTATAAACACAAAATATAATTTTACTTGAAAATGTTTTAAGATTTTGTTAGCCTGTAGGCTTTCCAAGAAAGCATGCAGTTTTAATACAACCTATATGCAGGTTGTAAGACTTGGATGAAAAATTATGACTCAGGATCCTGGACCTTAAAGGTAATGCATGATATTCAAGTCCTGTTAAAATGATTATCTGTAGAGAGAAATGGTAGATTACTCTAACTATAAAGTCATCATAAGAAACAATGTCTTCTATATGATATAGATTAGAGTAAGACACAAGACAACTCACATTACTCACCAACTCACCACAAGAATTTACACAAAGTATGGAAAAAAATTCAAGAGCAATGATCAAAGTGGATCAACTCAACATTTAATTGTGAAACTCTGTGACCAAGTTGAGATAATTTTCACAAGTATGAAAAGCTGACATATAAAACATAGGTGCTCCATTGACATATAAAACCAGTGCTCCATTTTTAGGGATGGAGACAGCAAAGAGCAATACTCACAAGCTTGGCTTGCTAGAAATTTCGTTTTGTGCTACAGGAAAGCTAAGCCACCCAAGCAAAGTGTTTCTATTGGCTTTTTCATGGAAGAAAAACTACGTAACATGATTGGGATATGAGAAAATATGGAAAAGTGGAATAATAATATTTGTTGTAATTTTTTCTGCACTAAGTTGGAGAGAACTTGGCTTTGAGCTCAAGGCACTAGAGAAAAGCAATTACTCTAAACACCTATGTCCCCCTAATTTATATGGCTAAAGAAAGAACAATTATGTGTTTTGTATTTTTATATTCTCTTCTGTATAGAAAATCCTTAGAGATAGGTGGTTTTTGTTTGTTTGGTTTCCTGATTTCTCTCTTGAAGGGACAAATAAGATTAATTACTTACCGAAGGAAACCTTTATGTCTTAGATGTCATTTGACAATTAGAAAAGATTAAAAGCAAGCAAAGTAAAATTTCTCAGGCCCTGTGTGTTCTTATTTATTCTTCAGGAAATCCAGTCTCCCCCTAGATAATCTTGAGAAGTTCCTGGAATTGTCATACCCACTGCTTCAAGAAATGAGTCGTCTCCATGGCTACTGCATGCATTTTAGCACTTTTCTCTTTCTTCTTTTGCTCACTGAGTATCTCAGCTGTTGCTCTTCCCCAAATGTCAGCTGTGCTACCAGTACCCACTGGAGACACAAGTGCTCCTGCTACTGCTACAGAGTCCCCCAGCGGCTCCGGGAGCTGACCTTCGTGCTGACCGTTGCACCAACTACTGATGACTGATAGTGTTGATGACCACAGCCTAGCCCAGGAGAACTCCCAAATTTGCCATCCCTCACCTTTATCTTCACTAATCGGCATAAACGTTGTCTCAGATCTGAGTTCTCAGATTTTTGTGTCCCACATTATAGAAAAACATCTATTTCCCTTCTCTCTGTCCGAGTCTGTCTGTCCCTTTTTTTTTCATTGTCTTCCTTGCATGTTGGGACACAGGAAAATGCAGGTGAAAAGTCAAGGAGGATATTTACCTCTTGGACCTTACCTTAGGGGAGGAGAGACAGAGAATACATACATACATACATAATCATTACCTGTGAAGTAAATAAAGTTGTTTATGTGTTAGAAAGTTATAGGTATAGTGTCTGCTTTACACAGTCTAGTCAGGAAAGCCTTCCCTGAGACATGAAGGACAAGAGGAGTTAATAATGCAGAGAGTAAATATTCCATTTAGAGGCAATGATAAATTTAAATTCTTTAGGCAATAGAGAGCTAAGTATATTTAAGTATACTGAAGAACTGAAATGAAGCTAATCTATCACTGAATCTACATGACTTGACTTGAATTTAAAATAAGTTTTTTCCCCTCCTTGGTATTCACTTACACATGTACGTAGGCCCTACTGCCTTCTTGAAATGTCCTAAGTATACCTACATCTTATAGTGAATATGATTTAGTCTCAAGTGAAGTCTTCTCTACAGGCCAAAATATGCAGCAATTAAAAAGCCAAGAAATTCCCCAAAATATGGGAATCCCCAAAACCTAAGATCAGGTCAGGCTTTTAAAATACTTTAAAACTATAAGAAACTTCAGCCCTCACATTGGGAGAAAATAATAGCAAACAAAGCAACAGACAAAGGATGAATCTCAAAAATGTACAAGCAACTCCTGCAGCTCAATTCCAGAAAAACAAATGACCCAATCAAAAAATGGGCCAAAGAACTAACAGACATTTCTCCAAAGAAGACATACAGATGGCTAACAAACACATGAAAAGATGATCAACATCACTCATCATCAGAGAAATGCAAATCAAAACCACAATGAGGTAGCCATTACACACCAGTCAGGATGGCTGCTATCCAAAAGTCTACAAGCAATAAATGCTGGAGAGGGTGTGGAGAAAAGGGAACCCTCTTACACTGTTGGTGGGAATGCAAACTAGTACAGCCACTATGGAAAACAGTGTGGAGATTCCTTAAAAAACTGGAAATAGAACTGCCACATGACCCAGCAATCCCACTTCTGGGCATACACACCGAGGAAACCAGATCTGAAAGAGACACGTGCACCCCAATGTTCATCCCAGCACTGTTTATAATAGCCAGGACATGGAAGCAACCTAGATGCCCATCAGCAGACGAACGGATAAGGAAGCTGTGGTCCATATACACCATGGAATATTACTCAGCCATTAAAAAGAATACATTTGAATCAGTTCTAATGAGATGGATGAAACTGGAGCCCATTATACAGAGTGAAGTAAGCCAGAAAGATAAAGACCAATACAGTATACTAACACATATATATGGAATTTAGAAAGATGGTAATGATAACCCTATATGAAAAACAGAAAAAGAGACACAGATGTACAGAACAGACTTTTGGACTCTGTGGGAGAAGGCGAGGGTGGGATGTTTCGAGAGAACAGCATCGAAACATGTATATTATCAAGGGTGAAACAGATCACCAGCCCAGGTTGGATGTATGAGACAAGTGCTCAGGCCTGGTGCACTGGGAAGACCCAGAGGGATCGGATAGAGAGGGAGGTGGGATGGGGGATCGGGAGGGAAATACATGTAAATGTATGGCTGATTCATGTCAATGTATGACAAAACCCACTACAATATTGTAAAGTAATTAGCCTCCAACTAATAAAAATAAATGAAAAAAAAAAAAAAAAAGAAACTTCAGGTTTCTTGTGCAGCCTGTCACTTCATCTCAACAATAAGTGAAAAGTTGAGCAAACTGAAAAATCATCAGCTCTTCTTAAATTCTTAAGAGAAAAGTGAAGTCACAGGGCAAGCCGGTGCCATGAAATTGAAGAGACTAATAGGCAAATACAGAGGATCACAACTTGCTCGAGCAGAAACCCACTAGCAGACACCATCACAGGAACCAGGGCCAGGGAAGGGAAGCCTGAATTTGCTCAATGATGAATTGATGGAGACTCTGTGTAGAAAAGTCTGAGGCAGAAAAACCCCAGAGGACCCAGAGTCATTGGAGGGTCTCACACTTCTGTGAAGTTTACAACCTGGAACTCTACCAGGTTCTCAGGGTGAATATCAAAGAAAAATCCTCCCATGCTTTCAGCAGGGTGATGGGGAAAGGAACCTTTTTGAAATACACCAGAGCATTCTGTACTTCTTAACAAGGTCTGTCCTCAGGAGACACTACTTAAGTATAGCCTAACTTAAGCTGCTTGGGTTTTATCAGAACCTAATTGATCTGAGGGAGGAGAGATATCCAACTCCAGACCATACTAGAAAAAAAAAGAAAAGAAAAAAAAACCTGAGAGGCACTGGTGAAGTTCACCATCTACAGGCTCATTAAAAGACAGAATGAAAACTAAGCATAGAGCTGAAATGTGTCCCCACCTCATCATGACATTACTAAAGTTTTGTGTACAACTAATTCCACTATTGCAACTGAATTCACTGTCATAATTGGAGAGTTCAGCACACCTCTAGCAGAAAATGGTTTCAGCAGGGAGAAAGTCAGTAAGGACATAATTGAACTAACACCCCCATGAATCAACTGTATATAATGGATTCTATAGCCTACTTCATTTAACTTAAGCAAAATACTACATTTTTTTTCAAGTTTATGTGAAGCAGTCCTCAAGACAGACCACATTCTGGGCCATAAGACACTTCTTAACAAACTTAAAAATAATAAAAATCACATATCTCTTCTCATTGTCGTCGTTTCATCCTTAAGTCAAGTACAACTCCTTTACGACCCCATGGAATGTAGCTTACCAGATTCCTCTATTCATGGGATTTCCCAGGGAAGAATACTGAAGTAGGTTACCATTTCCTTCTCCAGGGGATCTTCCCAATCCAGGGATCAAACCTGGGTCTCCTGCATTGGCAAGCAGATTCTTTACCACTGAGTCATCTGGGAAGCCCTATCTCTTCTCATACCACAGTGGAATTTAAAATAGAAATCAATAACAGAGAGATAATAAGAAAGTCCCATGATACAAGAAGATGAGACAACATACTTCTAAATAGCCCATGGGTCAAAAAGAAATCTCAGGAGGAATTAAAACCATTTTGAACTAAATGAAAGTAAAAGCACAATTTATCAGAATTTGTGGAACACAGCAAAAGCGATGTTTATAGGGAAAGTTAGAGCACTGAATGAATATATTAGAAAAAAAAGTCTAAAAGATCTATTCCTAAAGACTCCACTTTAGGAAGCTAGTGAAAGAAGAGCAAATTCAATTCAAAGTAAGCAAAACAGATGCAATAATAAAAATTAGAGAAGAAATCAATGGAATTGAAAGAGTAGGTGAATGAAAATGATATACTATGGAATATCAAGGTGATGGAATATTTTTTGGTACTAAAAAATGTTACTAAGCCATGAAAAGACATGGAGGAAACCTAAATATGTATTAATAAGCAGAAGAAGCCATTCTGAAGAGGCTACATACTGCATGATTCTACCCATGTGAAATTCTGGAAAGGCAAAACTAGAGACAACAGAGGTCAATGTTGTCAGGATTTGGAAGCAAGAAGGGAGGAATGAATAGGTGGAGCGCAGTTGACTTTTAGAGCAGTGAAGCTATTCTGTATAATATTATAATAGTGGATACATGTCCTTAAGACATTTGTCCAAGTCCATACAATATAGTACACCAAGAGTAATGCCTTCTAATGCAGAGGGTACCTGTTCAATCCCTGGTCAGGTAGCTAATGGCTCGCACATGGCTCGCATCCAAAAAGCAAAAATGTAAAACGGGAGCGTTATTGTAACAAATTCAATAAAGACTTTAAAAATGATCCACATAAAAAAATCTTAAAAAAAAAACTTTTAAGGTAAACTTTGGACTTTGGCTGACAATAATGCTTAATGTGGGCTCATAAATTATAACAAGTATACTAGTCTGGGAATGTTGATGATGGAGAGGCTATGCACTTGTATGGGCAGGAGGTAAATGGAAAATCTCTGTGCTTTCTGCTCATTTTTGCTGTTAACATAAAGCTGTTAAAAATAAATTCTATTAAATACAAACAAAGTCTATTGAATAAAAACAAATTGTCTATTAAATAAAAACAAATAAAATCTTAAATAAATACAAAGTCTATTAAATAAAAAAAAGAGAACCATAAGTACTTATATTTGCTAGACATCAAACTAATTTAAGATATCAGGGTCAGTGTATTGTATACAACAAATCTGAAAAACATTATGGTAATGAAAGAAATTAGTCGCAAAAGCACACATCTTGTATTACTTCATTTATATGAAATATTCAGAATAGGTCATTTTATGGAGGCAGAAAGTAGATTTGTGGCTCTCAAGGGCAGAAGACTGGGGAAAATGGGAAGTGACTATTAATAGATATGGATTTTTGTTTTGTTTTAGGTGGTTAAAATATTCTAAAATTGGATTGTGGAAATGGTTGCATAGTTACATAAATATACTTATAAACCACTGAATTGCACATAGAATGTGCATTTTAAAGGGTGTGTAATTTTAAAGGATGAATTTGTAAAATATGAATTATATTTCAGTAAAGTATACTTACAGTAAATTATGTTTCAATAAAGCTATTTTTTAAAAGATTAATAAAATAGAAATACCTTTAAACCTTAAAAATATTTTTAAGTAGATAAAATCAAATAGTAACAAGATTTACAAACTTTTCAGTTAATAACTAGGCTCCTCTGTCCATGGAATTCTCCAGGCAAAAATACTGGAGTGGGTAGCAATTTCCTTCTCCCTCCCAATCCAGGGATTGAACCTGGGTCTCCTGCACTGCAGATGGATTCTTTACCATTTGAGCCAGCAAGGAAGCCCTTTTAAGTAGATAAAATCAAATAATAATGTAGATTAACAAATGTTTCAGTTAATAAGTATGGATGTTTCAAGAGAATTCTAAAGAAGTCAGAATTATTTGGAGAAATTGAAGCGTAAAGGAAAATATATAAGACATTGTAACTTTAATTTTATAATAAGTAACAAAGGACTTTGTCTAAGATAACACAGAGGTAAAGTGACAGTCCTGGGACCTGAGTATCCATTGCTAAAAATCTTCTTTTGATATTGAAGTTTCCTTAAAATTCCAGTGTCTCAGCAAATAAATATCTTTTTCACCTTAAGTCATATTTTTAGGGGACTTCCCTGGTGGTCCAGTAGTTAAGACTTCATGCTTCCACAACAGGGGCCTTGGGTTCAATTCCTGGTGGGGTAGGTAAGATTCCAGATGCCACACAGCAAGGCCAAAATGAAAACAAACAAACAAACAAAAAGATCATATTTCTAGAACACAACAAAAAATCTATAAGGTGTTAAAAATAAATCCTTTTAAAATATTTACACCTCTCACAAATTTCCTCCAGGACATAAGATAGGGAAAATGCATATTAAGTATTTTAGATAATTAACATTTGAAAAATGTCCAGAAAAAGACTAATAAAAATTCTTTGCATGCAAATAGAATACTAACTATCATGACCATAGATCTGAAACTGCAGCTGTGAAACAATTGTTTGGTTTTGTGGCATCAAAGCTCCGTTTCATTTGTTTTGGGCACCTAATTTAGGAACTTCTGTTTAAATAGAATCCGTTTAGTATGAAAAATATCCTTTGGTTTGAGAATAGGCTGAATTGATGTTTAGACCATTTATTAGTTCTGTTACTACTAAGTGAAGGCAAATCAGTCACCCTAGCTAAAAATTCCAAATTACCAAAAAGATGCTATATAACTGTTCATAAAAATACACATTTTGCTCATTCATTCATTTAAAATATTTGTTTAGCCTCTATTCTGTGTCAGGTACATCAGTAAGCTTCAAAGCTGTGATGTAGACCAAAAAATATATATTGAATATTATCCTTAAAGGAATTCTCAATTCAGCTGAAGAAACAAGCAAGTAAATAAAAACTTGAAATACTTATGATAAATTCTATAATTGGTTTAATTTACCAATTTCATTAATATGGTATAATGTTTTAATTTTAGCATAATATTTTCTGCAGCATGCTTGGTGATATTTATTGCATTCAAATATTTTACAAGCATACTGCTTTATTTGTTACACTCAGAAATTTTATCAAATCTTGCCAAGCTCCATTAATGATATGTTTTACTTCTTAAATTTGCTGATAATTGATTACAATGGCACATTTCCTTGTACTGAAAGACCCTTGTCTTCTTCCTATTAGCTCCACTTGGTTATACAGAACTTCTTTCTTGGATAAATTAATGAGTTTTTTTTTTCTAATAGTTTATTCAGGTTTCTGCATTAGAATCTGTCTGAAAGCTCATAGTGTTTTTTTTTTTTCTTGATTTTAAACTTATTTCTTGGTTTTAAGCTTATTAATCCTGGAATCAAGATTGCTGGGAGAAATATCAATAACCTCAGATACTCAGATGATACCACCCTTATGGCAGAAAGTGAAGAAGAACTAAAGAGCCTCTTGATGAAAGTAAAAGAGGAGAGTGAAAAAGTGGGCTTAAAACGCAACATTCAAAAAAGTAAGATCATGACATCTGGTCCCATCACTTCATGGCAAATAGGGAAACAATGGACACAGTGACAGTCTTTATTTTCTTGGGTTCTAAAATCACTGGAGATGGTGAGTGCAGTCATGAAATTAAAAGAAACTTGCTCCTTGGAAGAAAAGCTATGACCAACTTAGACAGCATATGAAAAAGCAGAGACATTACTTTGCCAAAAAAGGTCCATCTAGTCAAAGCTATGGTTTTTCCAGTGGTCATGTATGGACATGAGAGTTGGACTATAAAGAAAGCTGAGTGCCAAAGAATTGATGCTTTTGAACTGCGGTGTTGGAGAACACTCTTGAGAGTACCTTGGACTGCAAGGAGATCCAACCAGTTCATCCTAAAGGACATGAGTCCTGAATATTCATTGGAAGGACTGATGCTGAAGCTGGACCTCCAATACTTTGGCCACCTGATGCAAAGAGCTGACTCATTTGAAAAGACCCTGATGCTGGGAAAGGTTGAAGGCAGGAGGAGAAGTGGACGGCAGAGGATGAGATGGTTGGATGGCATCACCAACTCAATGGGCATGACTTTGAGTAAGCTCCGAGAGTTGGTGATGTGACAGGGAAGGCTTGTGTGCTGCAGTCCATGGGGTCGCAAAGAGTCGGACATGACTGAGCGACTGAACTGAAACTTATTAATTATAGCAGAGTATGCCTAACTTTATTTTCTTTGGAAACCTGCCTCAAACTTAGATTCATCAATCTGATAATTTGGTGATAATTTTATTCTTTATTCAACTCAGTAGGAATTTCCTTCATATATTTGTTACTTTCTTAAACTCTGTCTTTTTTTTTTTTTTTAATGGAAGTCCTTTTTCTTCCTTTTAAGTTTGGGTTTCCCTGGTGGCTCAGATGGTAAAAAATTTGCCTGCATCAGGGGACCTGTGTTTGATCCCTGGGCCAGGAAGATTGCCATGAGAAGGGAATGGCCACCCACTCCAGTATTCTTTCCTGGAGAATTCCATGGATATAGGAGCCTCAAAATGAAGAACTGCTTAGTTTTTTTCCATAATAATTTTTACCTGTTTACATTATTTGTCTGTGTTTGAAACATTTCTTTACTAGATCTTTCATATCTATAAATGGGTTCCAGTTTAAGTATAGTTTTATCAGTTTACCTACTGAAGTATTTAATTGGAAAGTCATGTGATTTTAGTTCCAGAAAGTTTGTGATTGAGATACACTTGAGTTTCCTTAAGTGTTTTGTTATTTGTTTGTTCAAGTGGCTTTCTGTCTCGTAGCAGTTCTACTTTGTTGGCATGAAATGTGTTTGTACTGACTGGATCTTCCTTTCTCTGGCTGTTAGAATGCCTTAGATAGTTTATGTTTTCTATATTAGCCCTCAGATCTGGCAGAAGTAAACAAGTGGAGACAGTCTGGCGAGCTTTACAAAACTGAGCTAGTTGTGTGGCACAGAAGGGCTGCAGGTCCCCTGCTGAGGAGCAATAGCGGGATGAAGCTTTCCTGTTCCCATATCCATAAGCATACTCTCAACTTCAGGAGCAGAGGACCTAATTGGGCTCCTTCCTGGTCCTCAAGGTCACACTTACTGGACAAATTTCCAGCAATGTCAAAATTTCCTCTGAGAATCTCTGTACTAGGATTTTCCAAGATTGTGGTTAACTTTACTCTACCCCAAGTCTGGTGTGTTGCAATCCATGGGGTCACAAACAGTAGGACGTGACTGAATGACTGAACTACAGCAACAGCAGCAACAACAACAAATCCCTTCCTTTGTAGAAACAAAGGAAGAAAGACTCTGTACCAGTCTCTCCATCAAGATCTCCTCCAAGATTAAACCTTCACCTGTTCCCCCATATAAGTCAATTTCAACAGCAATTTGACTTGGAAAAGAGAAGTAGTCAGGAATTTGGAGAAAAGGTTTAAGGAGTCATATTATTAGTTTGGTAGGGCTGTCATAAAAATGTGATACAAATGGGGTGGCTTAAACAACTGAAATTTATAGTCTTATAGTTCTGGAGGGTAGGATTTCAGCATCAAGGTGTTAGCAGAATTGGTTCTTTCTGAGGGCTGGCAGAGAAGGATTGGTTCCAGGCTTCCCTCCTTGAATTGTTAGATGGTCATCTTCTCCCTGTGTCTCTTTATATCATCTTCCTTCTAAATACGTCTAATCTCTGTGTCCAGATTTCTCCTTTCTAAAAGGACATCAGTCATATTGGATTAGAACCCAATATGATTATGATTTGTTGTGACTTGATCATCTCTATAAAGACCCTATCTCCAAGTAAGGTCACATTTTGAGGTTCTGAAGGTTAGAAATTCAATTATACCTCTTTTCAGGGGATATAGTTCAGTCCACAATGGCCATGTTTAAGTCAATTGTCTGTCCCTGATACTCTACTGAAGATATTAATTAATCTCTAGATTGGTGATGGCCTCAGATACCATTAAGGAGGGCAAGTTTCACAAAATTCTGGAGATAGATGGAATAATGAAATGGTTCTAGTCCAAAGGACCTGAGGGGATCATGAGAACCATAAAATCATTATCATAAGAAAGTCTAAAATTTCATGTACATACTATGTATTACCAGTTGAAAAATAAGTGAGCATTTATAAAAAGGTGAGGGGTTCCAAAATTACTGCAGATGATGCCTGCAGCCATGAAATTAAAAGATACTTGCTCCTTGGAAGAAAAGCTATGACCAACTTAGACAGCATATGAAAAAGTAGAGACATTACTTTGCCAACAAAGTTTCATTTAGTCAAAGCTATGATTTTCCAGTAGTCACATATGGATGTGAGAGCTGTATCAAAAAGAAGGCTGAGTGCTGAAGAACAGATGCTTTTTGAACTGTGGTGTTGGAGAAGACTCTTAAGAATCCCTTGGATTGCAGGGAGATCAAATCAGTCAATCCTAAAGGAAATCAGTCCTGAATATTCATTGGAAGGACTGATGCTGAAGCTGAAACTCCAGTACTTTGGTCACCTGATACGAAGAACTGACTCATTGGAAAAGACCCTGATATTGGGAAAGATTGAAGGCAGGAGGAGAAGGGAATGACAGAGGATGAGATGGTTGGATGGCATCACCAACTTGATGGACACAAGTCAGAGAAAGCTCTGGGAGTTGGTGATGGACAGGGAAGTCTGGCATGCTGCAGTCCATGGGGTCACAAAGAGTCAGACATAACTGAGCAACTGAACTGAACTGAACTGAAGGTATTGCTAAAATTTTCAGTTTTTTCTAGCTTAGAAATTTATCACTATATATGAGTATTCTTCATTTTCAAATTAATTCAGCCAGACTTTTAGAGAAAATATTCTATTGAATTTTTCTGAAAGTAGTGTTGTTACTTCATTTAGAAATAACATATTGTAAGATACTCCAATCTGCAACTGACGACCATAATTCATTTAGTATATAAGACACGTATATAATTCTGAGAATGAGTATCAGAGTCAAAATTCACCTCAGGTGAAAAATGAAAAGAGCAGTCAAAGTTGTGTCATTTGGGGTTTTGTCTATTTTAAAGCTCTTTTATTTTTCTTATATTTATATAAGAGGCCTATGATGAAAAAAATCTACATGATAAGGAAACCTCCTCAGGAGTGTAGATATGAAATGGAGGTTTCATTGGTGGATGTATTAGTAAGTGGTGGAGGAGGGCATGGCAACCCACTCCACTATTCATGCCTGGAGGATCCCATGGACAGAGGAACCTGGTGGGCTATAGTCAATAGGGTCACAAAGAGTAGGACACAACAGAAGTGACAGCACATGCACACACACTAATAAGTGAATGAAGGTATCTCCTGACATTACAACCACATTTAGTTAGCAGTAATTTCTAATTTTGTTCATTATTTGATGCAGCATCTATGTCCTCTATGATATGCCTGAAACCCGTTTCCTGCTATTTTCCTTCAGTCATCACTTTTTTCCCTACCAATAATATATATTTTTGAGAAGTTAGATGAAATCTGAATGTAACTTCTGCCTTAAAATAATAATAGTGTGATATTGGAAAAGCTTCTTAAATTCATGGGAACACATGATTAAAACATGAATAGGATTATGTATACCTTAGAATCTTGAGAGCAGAAATAAGACATAAAGTATCCAATATAGTAGGGCTTCCCATGTGGCTCCGTGATAGAGAATTTGCTTGCAAATGCAGGAGATGTGGATTAGATCCCTGGGTCAGGAAGATTCTCTGGAGAAGGAAATTGCAAACCACTTCAGGATTCTTGCCTGGAAAATCCCATGGACAGAGGAGCCTGGCGGGCTACTGCCCATGGGGTTGCAGAGTCGGACACAACTTGGCAACTATAAATAACAACATCCAATAGTAAACTGCACAGATATTATTACTCAAATACTATTAACCCCAATTTTTCTGCTTCTATGATTTGAAGTTTTTTCACCCTTCTAGAAAGTTTTCCAGTATACTTTTCATATATTCAAGTTCTAAAAATGAACAGTGGACTGGTTTCAAAGCTTTGTTAAATATTCCCCACTCTATCCACATTTTCTAATCTCAAGCTTTCTATTTTGAAATAATGCTTTTGAATTCCCATAGCATTTCTCTTTGCTTTCTTCAATACTTACATTCTATGAACTACTATGAATATTCATGTATATCTTACACACAATGTGGAATTGTAGTTCTCCCATTCACATATGTATCACAGAAAGCTCCTAAATTGTGCATATTTTAAACCTTGTATTTGTTTGTGAAAAAACCGCTTAGGGAAATAATTTGGAAGTACTTTTACAAGTTGTGTTTACTTGAAACCAAACATTCAGAGAAAGAATGAAATATCAAGTCAATTCAGTTCAGTTCAGTTCAGTATCTCAGTCGTGTCCAGTTCTTTGCGACCCCATGAACCACAGAACGCCAGGCCTCCCTGTCGATCACCAACTGCCAGAGTTTACTCAAACTCATGTCCATTGAGTCAGTGATGCTATCCAACCATCTCATCCTCTGTCGTCCACTTCTCCTCCTGCCTTCAATCTTTCCCAGCATCAGGGTCTTTTCAAATGAGTCAGCTCTTTGCATCAGGTGGCCAAAGTACTGGAGTTTTAGCTTCAGCATCAGTCCTTCCAATGAACACCCAGGACTGATCTCCTTTAGGATGGACTGGTTGGATCTCCTTGAAGTCCAAGGGACTCTCAAGAGTCTTCTCCAAAACCACAGTTCAAAAGCATCAATTCTTTGGTGCTCAGCTTTCTTCACCGTCCAACTTTCACATCCATACATGACTGCTGGAAAAAACATAGCCTTGAGTAGACAGACCTTTGTTGACAAAGTAATGTCTCTGCTTTTTAATATGCTATCTAGGTTGGTCATAACTTTCCTTCCAAGGAGTAAGCATCTTTTAATTTCATGGCTGCAATCTCCAGTGATTTTGGAGCTCCAAAAAATAAAGTCAGCCACTGTTTCCCCATCTATTTGCCATGAAGTGAGGGGACTGGATGCCATGATCTTAGTTTTCTGATGCTGAGTTTTAAGCCAACTTTTTCAGTCTCCTCTTTCACTTTCATCAAGAGGTTCTTTAGTTCTTCTTCACTTTCAGTCATAAGGATGGTGTCATCTGAGTATCTGAGGTTGTTGATATTTTTTCCAACAATCTTGATTCCAGCTTGTGCTTCTTCCAGCCCAACGTTTCTCATGATGAACTCTGCACATAAATTATATAAGCAGGGTGACAATATAGAGCCTTGACTTACTCCTTTCCCAATTTGGAACCAGTCTGTCATTCCATGTTCAGTTCTAACTGTTGCTTCCTGACCTGCATACAGGTTTCTCAAGATGCAGCTCAGGTGGTCTGGTATTCCCATCTCTTCCAGATTTTCCACAGTTTATTGTGATTCACACAGTCAAAGGCTTTGGCATAGTCAATAAAGCAGAAATAGATGCTATTATGGGAATCTCTTGCTTTTTTGATGATCAAACGGATGTTGGCAATTTGATCTCTGGTTCCTCTGCCTTTTCTAAAACCAGCTTGAACATCTGGAAGCTCATGGTTCACGTATTCCTGAAGCCTGGCTTGGAGAATTTTGAGCATTACATTGCTAGTGTGTGAGATGAGTGCAATTGTGCTGTAGTTTGAACATTCTTTGGCATTGCCTTTCTTCAGGATTGGAATGAAAATTGGCCTTGTCCAGGCCTGTGGCCACTGCTGCGTTTTCCAAATTTGCTGGCATATTGAGTGCAGCACTTTCACAGCATCATCTTTTAGGATTTGAAATAGCTCAACTGGAATTCAATCACCTCCACTAGCTTTGTTCTTAGTGATGCCTCCTAAGGCCCTCTTGACTTCACATTCCAGGATATCTGGCTTTAGGTTAGTGATCACACCATCGTGATTCTCTGGGTTATGAAGATCTTTTTTGTACAATTCTTCTGTGTATTCTTGCCCCCTCTTCTTAATATGTTCTGCTTCTGTTAGGTCCATACCATTTATGTCCTTTATTTTGCCCATCTTTGCATGAAACTTTCCCTTGGTATCTCTAATTTTCTTGAAGAGATCTCTAGTCTTTGCCATTCTATTATTTTCCTCTATTTCTTTGCATTGATTGCTGAAGAAGGCTTTTTTTTTTTTATCTTCCTTGCTTTTCTTTGGAACTCTGCATTCAAATGGGTATATCTTACCTTTTCTCCCTTGCTTTTCACTTATCTTCTTTTCACAGCTATTTGTAAGGCCTCCTCAGACAGCCATTTCACTTTTTTGCATTTCTTTCTCTTGGGGATGGCCTTGATCCCTGTATCCTGTACAATGTCATGAACCTCTGTCCATAGTTCATCAGGCACTCTGTCTATCAGATCTAGTCCCTTAAATCTATTTCTCACTCCCACTGAATAATCATAAGGGATTTGATTTAGGCAGGAGAAGCAACGCAAGAGCGGCTGAGAGGAGCAACCCCATGTCCAAGGTCAGGAGTGGTGGCCGAGAGGAACTCCCCCACGTCCAAGGTCAGGAGCGGCAGCTGAGAGGAGATACCCCACGTTCAAGGTCATGAGCATGGCTGCGCTTTGCTGAAGCAGCTGTGAAGAGATACCCCATGTCCAAGGTAAGAGAAACCCAAGTAAGACGGTAGGTGTGGAGAGAGGGCATCGGAGGGCAGACAGACTGAAACCACAATCACAGACAACTAGCCAATCTGATCACACAGACCACAGCCTTGTCTAACTCAGTGAAACTAAGCCATGCCATGTGGGGCCAATGAAGATGGACATGTCATGATGGAGAGTTCTGACAAAAGGCAGTTGACTGGAGAAGGGAATGGGAAACCACTTCAGTGTTCTTGCCTTGAGAACCCCATGAACAGTATGAAAAGGCAAAAAGATAGGACACTGCAAGATGAACTCCCCAGGTCGGAGGGGCCCAATATGCTACTGGAGATCAGTGGAGAAATAACTCCAGAAAGAATGAAGGGATGGAGCCAAGCAAAAACAACACCCAGTTGTGGATGTGACTGGTGATAGAAGCAAGGTCCAATGCTGTAAAGAGCAATATTGCATAGGAACCTAGAATGTTAGGTCCATGAATCAAGGCAAATTGGAAGTGGTCAAACAGGAGATGGCAAGAGTGAACACTGACATTCTAGGAATCAGTGAACTAAGATGGACTGGAACGGGTGAATTTAATTCAGATGACCATTATACCTACCAGTGTGGGCAGGAATCCCTTAGAAGAAATGGAGTAGCCATCATAGTCAACAAAAGAGTCTGAAATGCAGTACTTGGATGCAATCTCAAAAACGACAGAATGGTCTCTGTTTGTTTCCAAGGCAAACCATTCAATATCATGGTAATCCAAGCCTATGCCCCAACCAGTAACACTGAAAAAGCTGAAGCTGAACGGTTCCATGAAGACCTACAAGACCGTCTAGAACTAACACCCAAAAAAGATGTCCTTTTCATTATAGGGGACAAGAATGCAAAAGTAGGAAGTCAAGAACTTGGAGGTGTTAACACCTGTTACACCTGGAACTTGGAGGTATTACACCTGTTACACCTGGAGTAACAGGAAAATTTGTCCTTGGAGTACGGAATGAAGCAGGGCAAAGGCTAATAGTGAGAGAACGCACTGGTCATAGCAAATGCCCTCTTCCAACACAGCAAGAGAACACTACACATGGACATCACCAGATGGTCAACACTGAAATCAGATTAATTATATTCTTTGCAACCAAAGATGGAGAAGCTCTATACAGTCAGCAAAAACAAGATTGGGAGCTGACTGTGGCTCAGATCATGAACTCCTTATTGCCAAATTCAGACTTAAATTGAAGAAAGTGGGGGAAGACCACTAGACCATTCAGGTATGACCTAAATCAAATCCATAATGATTATACAGTGGAAGTGAGAAATAGATTTAAGGGACTAGATCTGATAGACAGAGTGCCTGATGAACTATGGACAGAGGTTCATAACATTGTACAGGAGACAGGGATCAAGATCATTCCCATGGAAAAGAAATGCAAAAAGGCAAAATGGTTGTCTGAGGAGGCCTTACAAATAGCTGTGAAAAGAAGATAAGTGAAAAGCAAGGGAGAAAAGGAAAGATATTCCCATCTGAATGCAGAGTTCCAAAGAATAGCAGGGAGAGATAAAAAAAGCCTTCTTCAGCAATCAATGCAAAGAAATAGAGGAAAACAATAGAATGGCAAAGACTAGAGATCTCTTCAAGAAAATTAGAGATACCAAGGGAAAGTTTCATGCAAAGATGGGCAAAATAAAGGACATAAATGGTATGGACCTAACAGAAGCAGAAGATATTAAGAAGAGGGGGCAAGAATACACAGAAGAATTGTACAAAAAAGATCTTCATAACCCAGAGAATCACAATGGTGTGATCACTAACCTAAAGCCAGATATCCTGGAATGTGAAGTCAAGAGGGCCTCAGGAAGCATCACTAAGAACAAAGCTAGTGGAGGTGATTGAATTCCAGTTGAGCTATTTCAAATCCTAAAAGATGATGCTGTGAAAGTGCTGCACTCAATATGCCAGCAAATTTGGAAAACGCAGCAGTGGCCACAGGCCTGGACAAGGCCAATTTTCATTCCAATCCTGAAGAAAGGCAATGCCAAAAAATGCTCAAACTATCACACAATTGCACTCATCTTCAGGAATACATGAACCATGAGCTTCCAGATGTTCAAGCTGGTTTTAGAAAAGGCAGAGGAACCAGAGAATAAATTGCCAACATATGCTGGGTCATTGAAAAAGCAAGAGAGTCCAGAAAAACATCTGTTTCTGCTTTATTGACTGTGCCAAAGCCTTTGACAGTGTGGATCATAGTTAACTGTGGAAAATTCTTAAAGAGATGGGAATACCAGACCATCTGACCTATCTCTTGAGAAACCTGTATGCAGGTCAGGAAGCAACAGTTAGAACTAGACATGGAACAACAGACTGGTTCCAAATAGGAAAAGGAGTACGTCAAGGCTGCATATTGTCACCCTGCTTATTTAACTTAATATACAGAGTACATCATGAGAAATGCTGGTCTGGAAGAAGCACAAGCTGGAATCAAGATTGCTGGGAGAAATAGCAATAACCCCAGACACTCAGATGACACCACCCTTATGGCTGAAAGTGAAGAGAAACTGAAAAGCCTCTTGATGAAAGTGAAAGAGGAGAGTGAATAAGTTGGCTTAAAACTCAACATTCAGAAAACTAAGATCATGGCATCTGGTCCCATCACTTCATGGGAAATAGATGGGAAAACATTGGAAACCATGTCAGACTTTATTTTTTTGGGCTCCAAAGTCACTGGAGATGGTGATTGCAGCCAGGAAATTAAAAGACACTTACTCCTTGGAAGGAAAGTTATGACCAACCTGAATAGCATATTTAAAAGTAAAGACATTACTTTGCCAACTAAGGTCCATCTAGTCAAGGCTGTGTTTTTTCCAGTAGTCATGTATGGATGTGAGAGTTGGACTATAAAGAAAGCTGAGCAACAAAGAATTGATGCTTTTGAACTGTGATTTGGAGAAGACTCTTGAGAATTCCTTGGGCTGTGGGAAAATCCAAGCAGTCCATCCTAAAGGAGATCAGTCCTGGGTGTTCATTGGAAGGACTGACGTTGAAGCTGAAACTCCAATACTTTGGCCACCTCATGCGAAGAGCTGACTCATTGGAAAAGACCCTAATCCTGGGAAGGATTGAGGGCAGGAGGAGAAGGGGTCGACAGAGGATGAAATGACTGGATGGCATCACCAACTGATAGACATGGGTTTGGGTAGACTCCGGGTGTTGGTGATGGACAGGGCGGCCTGGCATGCTGCGATTCATGGGGTTGCAAAGAGTCGGACATGACTGATTGACTGAAGTGAGCTGAGGGGATTATGGCAAACTTCAGTATAATTTGGAGAAAAGATGGCAGTATGAGAGTTAAAAAAGTAAATATCATAGTACAGTGGGATATATTGTCTTATTTATAAATAAGTCCCTCTCAGAGTGAACCAAGGACACACATATAAACTCAAAGTTTACATTTACATGGCCAAAGAGTATGTCTGGCAGTGCAATCTAAATAATTTTATGGAAAAAGAATAGGTTAAAAGAGATTAGTAGGAATGACATCTAGAAAAGAAAGAACTAAGGAGCAGAGAAAGTGTCTGCCTTTGTTCATTCACTCAACAAATATTTCTTGATCATTTAATATCTGCCAGAAATGTGCCAGGCATAAAGATATAAGTTCTCCATCTTTCAGAAGTAAACAAAGATAAATTATGATTTGATCTGTGAAGGAAATAAATCCTGATATAAAAGTGAATGGGGGAAATTTTATTGAAAGGAGAGAGAAAGAGAGCTATTTCAACTGTGAGTTAATGGCTATAAAGAGACTGCACGTAGAAAGTCCAAACGAAGAAATTTTAAGTAGAGAAATGGTGAGATAACAAATGGCTCGTGTGACTAGTGCATTATGGGGGAAAGGAGCACCAGTGAACAGTGAGGCTGAGGAGATTGTCAGTCTTTTAGAACCAACTGTTAAGAGGAATGTCGATTTCAATCTGTTGTAATGGAAAGGCATTGCAGTGTTTTAGGAATAGAAAGGAGCATCATTTGATTTAGTAAAACTAACAAAGTGCAAACAAAAATCCCTTAATATTTGCAATGGAGGGCTAATCAAGGGAACTAAGAGATCAAACCAGAGAAACTATTTGGAGACTGCTGCTGAGATCTGTGTGAAAGAAACTTGTGGACTGAACAAAAAAATGGATATAAATCATTGGATATTTCTATCACTATTTCAGGAAAAAAAGAGGGTGATTTGATCAGCTAGCTAGTCACAGTTAGTCTGTTCAGTAGGTAGATCTCTATGCAAAGATAAATTCACTAAACACACATACTTGGAGGTGATATCTATCACCACTTAAGATTAGTTTTCCTTTACCTAATTTGTATTAAACAAGTGACTTTCTGATTCACTTTTTAAATTAAGACTTTTTTAATCTTCCCAGAGAGTGTTAATTCAAAGAAATGACTGTTCTAATTATTCTAAAAGTGGCATTGCTTTTTATAAGTTTAAAATCTGACATTTCACTCATACACAAGCTTTTGATGAGATGGCTAGAATAACCTAATGCTACTAAATCTGATAAACTCTCAGTAAATGCTTTTAACCCCATACTACATTGAAAAAATATTTATTATTTATTCAAAAAATAAAGTTTTCATTAAATAGGTCATTTTAGCAATATGTACAAAATATTATGTATGTTTTAGCTCATTGGTAGTAACAAATGAGCATATGAAAAAAGCTTTATCTTTACATCTAAATTGATCTACTTTTCTGTAGTTTAGGTAATATGCTTATATCTTGACACAGTAGTGAAAATACAACATTAAAGATAGCTCTGTGATAGCATGCAAAATAGTGGACAATGGGCCAGAAGCACCAAATTCAAGTTTGATACTGTCAACTTGCTGAGTACAAAGGTTCGTAACCATCACTTTGGGCTATAATTACTTCCTGTAAAAGGAAGATATTAAATATGATGATTAATATCTCATTTATTTAAAAAAGTCCCATGTCTTGTCCAATGTGAAATAAAATCTATTAGTGCAAGAAGGAAATAATAAAGACTTGAAGAAGAAGAGCAGAGACTTGGCCATATCAGAATCCAGCTGAATTTTGCATGAGTGGGCTGGTCAGTTACTCATCAGCCATGAAATGCTTTTTCTTTTCCCTCACAAACATACTCTTTCACCTACCCATAAAATCAGGACTATTAATCTCAAAAGAGTAAAATTTACAGGAATAGCTATCACATATGCAGCTGTATAAAATTTATTTTGACTTTATAGAAATTAAGAACGAACAATATAAAAATCCATAGGCAATAAGTGGAATTGCTAAATAACTGGTAAATTAATCATCAAATGTTAAGCAAGGCACTACAACCCACTTTGATTCATTTCTAATTATTTAATCAAAGTTAATCTACTAACCAATGCACTGTAACAAGCTTATTTGCTTACTAATTAAAAGTATCATGTTTCTAATATGATCATGGATACATTTAACAAATATTGCTTATCAATTATATGCTATTTGCTATGCTAAATAACAGTCATTGCTTCACTCTGGTGCAAAAGCCAAACAAAATAAATGAGGGAAACAAAAGGTTGTTAAAAGTAATTTGAAGGAAGTAATCACAATGATATGAAAAACAAGTAATATGGGGATTCTAGCCACCTTCTTAGATGACATTATATCAAATAAGCTGATTCACTACATATATGTTAATTTGATAAAGTATAGCATTCCAGTGTTTTCATGTTAATGATGAGATGAAATAGCAAACTATCCTGCCTTTAAACTATCATGTAACATAGCTGTCCAGATTAATGTAAACAGAACTGTAAATATTATCCATTAATTTGTTCACTTAAACATTCGTTGGCTCTCTCTTTTGGGCCAGGGAATGAAACTCAAAGATTCTTTAATTCAATTCCCTCAATTTATTTTCAAAGGCATATTAAGTAAAGATATTTTAAAAGATATATTACTTTTCCAAAGATAGTGATGAAGCAATGCAAAGAACCCAGATCCTCTTGAAAGACAGTAAGGCTTGTTTTTTTGGTTCTGGGTTTTGAAATGATTACTGTTATTCAAAAATGACCAACTAAACAGCATTTGCACTTAACTTTCAAAAGATTCACTGAAAAACTGAGTTGAATAAAAAATCCGAAACTTCTCAAGATGGAAACATCTATAGGCCAAATCAATGATATTCCCTAAGAAGCTTCTGGAAGTTTTGAGATTTTTTTCAGAAAACCAAATGTGAACAGAGACAGGCTTAGTAATAACATATAGAAATAAATCCAAAATTTACTTATACTGAATATAAATAAGCTTGTCTACTAAACAGTGAAGACTTTTTTTCATGGTGCCCTCATTTGAGAGGGTTAAAAGGTGGTGACATAGTTTTCCAGTTAAATAGAGAATTATGGGATAATTGATACATCCATTGTTGTTGGATTTAATTGAGAAGAAAAGGTTTGTGAGAAAGAAGAAAACATTCTTAGAGTATAGTTTAGTCATTGAGAAAGAGAAGAGATTAAAGTAGGGCTTTCAGAATAAATACCTGAGGGGGTATTGGGAAAAAGCTAAGATTCAAGGGGTGAATATTTTGACCCTAGTTGATAGTAAATAAAAGCCACTGTAAGGTTCTAACAGCATGTTTTAATTATTAAAAATCCCATCATTTTGCGATGCATGAGCAAACATAGAAACATGTGCACACTTGCACACACACACACGTACACAGAACACACACACACACACACACCCCCACACATTCTTTCCCCTTCCAGTCTTCCAATCCAAGTTCATATATAAATAGTCATGGAGGGGAGAGGGAGGAGAAAGATTAGACAAGAAAAGATGTACCATATGACCTAGTTGTCCCTCTCACAATGTTTAGACATGGAAAAGGCATAAGAAAAATGGTGTGTAGCGTTGTTCCCCACTAGTAGCCATCTCTTTAGATTTCCCACCTTCACCTTTTTTGGACCCTTATTGTGAGTGAATGAAACTCAACTGACAAGTCAGCAATGCTTCTCTGCCAGAAGCTGGCCAGGGTTCTGAGATGATTCTAGAAGCAACTGACTCTGCACCACGTTCTCTGCTCTTCCTTAGCCCTTTCCAAGGGTCTGGGTTCACTGCTGACTCTTGCATTTTGATGTAAGGTCAAAGAGACAGGGTCACTTCCGAAAAGACCTTTTATTACTAAAGTGTGCCTTTTGCCGGAAGGCAACAATGGAGGGTCCCTCTAAGTGCGATTCTGCTACCTAATCCATAGAGGCTGCTGACTCCCCCAGTTCTCAGCGCTGAGGATTCCCTCCCCCAATTCCCTCCAGTCGCGCTTTAGGCTCTGCACCAGTTACTCAACGCTTTTTTTGAAGTCCGGCTAGCTAAGCACCGCCTTCCGTCGTGAGTGGCCCGTCACTCTGCCCCGCTGTGCAGTTGTGATTGGCTGGCAAGGCGGTGTCGTTTGGCCCCGCCCCCGCTTCCCTTTGCCGCGCTAGTGGCTCGGGATTTACCCAAAGGTGGAAAGTGGGATTCCAGCGGGCGGCGCTTGGAGCAGGTGCAGACGCATTCCTGTTCCCGCAGTTGCTGTTTTTTCTCCTCCAGTCGTGAATCTGAGTCAGGAAAGGACTAGCCTTCTCCCTTTGCCTCTAGAGCTCCAGTGAATTGCTGCCCAGAACCTAGGCACCTCAGACATCTCATTTCATCCGTTATTCCGCGGTCACTGTATAAATCACCTGCACGTTTGTGATCCCGTGAATCTCGCCGCAGCTCAATGCTCAGAGAAGGTGTCGAAAGGGAATTTCAAGAGTTTGAAAGAGAGGGTCTCCTTGGACCGCGGGGAGCTGTCTCGGGTGCTGAAGCTTTCCAGTCGTTGGTCTCTGCCAAGACGACACGGAGTCAGGCGGCACACGCTCATTCCCGGCTCATTCACGGCTTCCCCATGCCTTGGATAAGACTCATTGCAGAGTCGTGAATATATCCCTCCGTATCATGGCCTACGTGAGACACTTTCGGACTTTAGTTTCGGGATTTTACTTCTGGGAAGCAGCGCTGCTACTCAGGTGAGTCCACTTCTATTTAACAGTTGGAGAACTCATTCAAGCCTTACAACCACTTGTCATTGATGTAACCAAGAATGCAACTCGAGGTTGACTTGTTGAAAGTGTCCCTTAAATAGTATTGTTTTCTGTCTAGCAATCTGTTTTCTATCTAGCAGTTTGTCTCTTGAGACCGCTAAAATATGTAACTTTGCTTTATTTTCACTAATTAATGTATTTTATTAACTGGCATCTTCTGTTCTTTGCAACAGAGGTTACCCTAGGGAAAAAAAAATATTTCCAAAGCCTAGGATTTTCCTTCTCAAATTGCATTTACAGTTTCTTTTTTCCTAAGTGAATTATAAATTCTGGGTGTTACCCTTGTTTTGAAAGTTAAAAAACATTTAGTAATTAGAAGTGGAACATTACTTGCATTTTAGAAGACAAAAAGTATCTAGAACATAAGCATTTAGTGATCAGAGAAATTCTGAATATTATTTATCTATCCAGGGGTTAAGTTTAAATGAATAAAATAATAAAGGCCTTGAAAGTACTGTTTTCTAAAGAACTTAGTTCATGGAGGCAAAGTGATAAATAAATCATTAGGTATGTTCTATGCCAAGAAAAATCATTTTGTAGAAAGTAATAAGAAGCCTATTGAACAGTAAAATTGTTCTGTGACGTGCTGTTTTCTTATCATCTCCAGTCACATTTGGTAGGCTCTTTTTTCCTTGTTTTTCTTTTTAATTAAATGAGAAGACATGCTAAGCACAAGATCAGTTAATTTAATCCCATTCTCAATGAAACAATATATAAGCCAATGCAAACTTTATTTTACTATTATAATTACCTTAAAATTTCCATTTTATGGTTCACAAGCTTTTCAAAAAGATTGAAATAAAAAATTTGAGTACTAAGTTGTGTGTATAATGATTTCCATTTGATGTATGTAAATATTCTCTCTGGGTTGCTATGTCAATTTTTCATCTTTAGGCACCTTGAAAAATATAGCATATCTCATAAAAACTACCTTTAGTAACCAGGAACTAATTGTGAAGGCTACTATATTTCTGAAATTACTGATTTTTCCTGAAGTAAAGGGTTGAACCATTGTAAATCAGAATGTTTTCAGTGAAAAATATTTTAACATAGTAAATTTTTGTAACTTTACAGCTGGTACAAATTTCATATGTAGTGATAAAAGCAAAGAATGTAGAGCTTTTACATTTATGTAAATTTTATGGAAAAGTGCAAAATTCATGTCATAAGTTGATTATTTTATTATAATTATCTGTTAGTATCTTAGATGATAATATGCATACTTATTTTCTCAAAGAAATCAGAACAGCTTAGTTGATACTTAGATTTAGGAAGTTTAATGTTGATAACTAAAATATTTTGATCGATGAGGTCAAATTTGTATAATAGAAAATCACCATGGTATTTGCTATAATATATTCTTAGAAAGAAGTCATGTTAATTAATATTAAATAATTTAATTTAAAATCCTTCTTATGAATAGTTCAGAAATGTAATCACTCAAAAAAGATATATCCAGTATAGAAATTTGTGCAATACATATATTCTTCATTATTTTCTTTTCTTTCACAAATCAAATAAAAATTTTCTCTTTTTTCTCTTAGATAAAAGTAGCTCATCACTCTGAAGAATTTTTAATCATACATAAAAAAATCAAATATTTTAATTTTTCAGTGATGGTCCTTGAAGGAAAATTTCCTGTAGAAATTTCCTTTTGAAAATGAAGCTCCCTCTACTGGAAATATCTTATAAAATACAGTTTCTTTACAGAAACTCTTTGCTCAGTGAGCCTATTTGTGAGGTATTGAGCAAAAAAGGAAAACATGTAAAGGAAAAATAAATTCAAACAAGTATTGTTTTAAGTTCACAAATATATCTTTTTAATTTAAAAATACTATTTCCAGGGAAATTCAGAAGTAAGGACAACAACCAGAAACCATAGATGGTTATAATTAAATGGCATACTAGTAGACGTGTTTTTTATAGGTTTAGTTTAAAATTTTTTTTAACTGAGATTATAAATACACACAGAAAAGTACAAAAATAGCCATGTTCCATATAAAGTGGCACAAACCTAACGCCCCCATATAAAGAGACCCTGGATCAAGAAGCAGAATTCTCAGTATCACAGAAGCATTCACCCTGCTCCCTCTTACCACCATATCCCTTCCTAAGCATTACTTTGCCTGAAGATAATCTCTATCCTGACTTATGCAACAATAACATTTTTTCCTGCTCTTGAACTGTCTATAAATACTTATTTGGGTCTGCTTTATTTTATGAATTGTATGTGTTTTAGCTATGTTGTAGCATGTAGCAATAACTTATTTTCATTTCTGTATGGTATTCCATTATGTAGGGGGTTCCCTGGTAGCTCAACTGGTGAAGAATCCGCCTGCAATGCAGGAGACTCTGGTTCAATTCCTGGGTAGGGAAGATCCCCTGGAGAAGGGATAGGCTACCCATTCCAGTATTCTTGGTCTTCCCTGGTGGCTCAAATGATTTTTAAAGAATCTGCCTGCAATTCAGGAGACCTGGGTGCGATCCTGGATGAGGAAGATCCCTTGGAGGAGGGCATGGCAACCCACTCCAATATTCTTGCCTGAAGAATCCTCATGGGATCCTGGTGGGCTACAGTTCATGGGGTTGCAAAGAGTCGGACACGACGGACTTACTAAGCCCAGCCCAGCATATTCCATTATATGAAGACATAACAATTTATCCCTTGTCCTACTGAGGAATATTTGGGTATTTTAAAAAAGTTTTTGGTTAGTGCTGCTATGACCCTCCTTGAGCTTGCCTTTTTTGGTGAATACGTGCATTTTGGGGACCATGTGAGTTGGGTCCAAGAGTTTCACTGGGCAAAGAATTGCTGTAATATTGGATGGATATCAGTATGTCTAGCTTTAGTAGATACTGCAAGTTTTCTGACATAGTTGTACCTAGTTACATTTCTGTTAGTAATATATGAAACTTACTGCTATTACTAGTAAAAAATTTTTATCAGTGAAGTATTATTATAAACATTTATAGCACTTCCTTAGACTATTATTGCAAACCCACAGATGTGATTGAAGTTTTTACTTTGGCATAATTTATACATTTTAGTAAATTAGTTTTATTAAAGCAAACAGCAGAACAAAAATATTTACTACTATAGTACAATTAGGAGTATTCATTATCAGAATACACCAGGTTATTAGAAACATAGTGTTTAAAAGGGACTTATTAAAGAGGATAATTCTTTTAATAAATACAAGTCAGAAACAGACATAAGAAATCTAAATTTCCTAGTAGTGAAGTTTTTTAAATTTTCACCCTTTGCTCAGATATTGCTGTTTTTGAAAAAAAATTTTCTTTGGCTTTTGGATTCTAGTTCTCATCCTAGTGAAATAAAGAACAAAACACCAGTGTTCAGCTTTCTTTGAAATGTAAATAAGTGATGATTATGAAGAGCTTGTAGAGCAATTTCCAAAAGCAAGAAAAGTGCCAAAAGTATTCCATCTAAATTAATTATTTTCACAACATGCAATTTTGTTTTTCATCTTGATAGCTTGATAGCAACACAGACTTGCTATTTGGATAAATTATGGTACATTGTGTCAAAAACTGAATGTATGAATTTCAGGCTTTATGATAATCACAAATAAAATATTTTCTTGATTGACTTCAAAGTCTAGGAAAAACATTTTGGCGTAGAATGTCTTGTTTTTTTCCTTTTGGTATGTTTTGGAAGATGGGGAAAATTCTTTTTAATGTTGAGTCTATTTTCTTATGTAAGACTTTGAAGAAAAATGTACTTTAAGGAACAAAGTACTATTATTTATTCTTCTATTATGATAATTTCTTGTATGTAGGTACTGTAGCAGGATTCTATACAGTAAACATAATATATGCTTCTTTCCTTTATTTCTTTAAATACTCATACATTTTCCTAAGTATAGAAGGCTCATGGCCCAGTTCTTTAGTCAATGCCTCAAGCAGTTTGCCCTGCCGATTCAGGAAACAGGAAATAAAAATATTTCCTCCTGTATATAATTTTTCTCTCCCTTGATCCCTTGATATACTGAGGCAAGTCAATCACCAAGTATGTGTTTAATGTGTAATGTTAAGCAATTCAGCAAGATTTTCCACCATATTCTGTGCACACATGTTTGTGCTAGGTACAGTTTGGCCATGGATGATCGAGAAATTATCACCTTTTTCATCCTGAAACTTAGAACCTAGAAGGAAAGAAAATACAAAGGTCCAAGTGACTAAACAACAACAGAAGTGGCAATGTTTTAGGGATTGTGAAACAGGGAAGTTCTCCAGAGAATTAGTACTTGCGCTGGATCTTATAAGATGCTTTTTCAATGGGCAGAAGTGAGATATAAAGAAAATATTCTATTTTCTATTTCATTTCCTATCATTAGGAAATGTATAGGAATGTAAAATCATTCCTATGATACAATCCTATAGAATGCTATGGGAATGGTGATGGCCAAATTCAGTTGAAATATCTCCAGTTCATTGTTTAATTTCGTATCTGCTAGCAACAACTATCAGAGAAGGCGATGGCACCCCACTCCAGTAGTCTTGCCTGGAAAATCCCATGGACAGAGGAGCCTGGTAGGCTGCAGTCCATGGGGTCGCTAAGAGTCGGGCATGACTGAGCAACTTCACTTTCACTTTTCACTTTCATGCATTGGAGAAGGAAATGGCAACCCACTCCTTGCCTGGTGAATCTCAGGGACAGAGGAGCCTAGTGGGCTGCCATCTATGGGGTCGCACAGTCAGACACGACTGAAGCGACTTAGCAGCAGCAGCAAGCAACAACTATAGAGCTCACTACAACAATAAACCTGCTGAAAGGTGGAGGAGTTGCAGCTTCCTTTCATAATGGAATATGGATAAAATTTAGAAGCAAATAATTTAATTATAACTGAATAGTTATCATTATAGGAATGGTCTTGTAACTTGGCTCAATAAAGCTCTACAAATCCTTCTCTCTCAGAGGTAGTGTTTACCTCAAAATTACAATTAATCAGAAGTTTGCTCATAACCATCAGGAATAGTAAAAGCTATAATATGTAGACAGACAACAATGACAAGACTACTAGAAGATAATGACAGTCTGCTTGTTTTAGAATTTGGAGATCATGTTTGAATTTATCATCAAAATATGATCTCTCAAAAAAAAGACTGTCAGGTAGAGGATTTGGATTGTTGGAAGAAAGGATGCCAGTGAATTTGGTTTGGGGTGTTTTGAGTCTGAGACGCTAGCAGTAGATTTGTTATATCTTGCTGTCAGCTGAGAATGTAGTGACCCTGCTTGAACTGTAGATTGAACAGTTAAACTGTTACAAAGGTGATCACACTGTGTGCACAAAAGAAAAAAACAGAAAAAATATTTATCTGAAATGAAGGCAGAACATTTAGAGCAGGCACAGAGAAGTACTCAGAGAGAGTTCTGAGCTAAACAGTGGTGGTGGAACTGGTCATAAACAAGTGACAAAGAAACAGATTTATCATAATTTTATACTGTCGATCTCAAGGACTTGCTTTTATCAATAGCGTGTATCTATCACTTTTCTATAGAGCCTTCAAATGCTCTGTAGGTATGTTATTTACTCAGTCATATCCAACTCTTTGTGACCCCATGTACTGTAGCCCTCCAGGGTCCTCTGTCCAGGGAAGATTCTCCAGGCAAGGATACTGGAGTGGTAGCCATTCCCTTCTGCAGGAGGTTTTCCTGACCCAGGGATCGAACCCAGGTCTCCTATGTTGCAGGCAGATTCTTCACTGTCTGAGCCACCAGGGAATCAATGATCTAATTTCAACTAATCTCATAAGCTAGTCCACGATCATGGATGGTATATTTTACCCACTTAAGTTTCCTGGGGGGATTTTTAAAGGAATTATTTTGGTGAAGATGCATCTTTAACTTTTATTTACTTCACGAAGTATATAACATGGAGCCTCTTTGATTTTCCCAGCAAACCTGTCTCTTAAACTCTTCTCCAAAACTCTTGTCTTATCGTTATACTTGAAATAACTGTACTTATTGAAAATGAACTCCTGTGCATGCAAATGTCCATGTTGAAACAAGGATGGTTTGTCTTTCTCCACTAGAAGAAAGCTATAGTTTTGTTTTGCTTAGGAAAATACATCAAGTAGAGAAACAAGTGAGTCACCTTCAGCTAACTGGTTCTGGAGTGAAGGCAGGCATTCTAAGACAGGACCAACTGTTTGGTAACAAGCAGAAAGTGTGTGAATAGAATGAGCTGTTCAACCAGAGGAAATGAATCTGTTCTAACAATTGCAAGGCAGTCACACACACTTTAGGAAATAAAGTTTGAAATCCTTAGATGCTGGCAGAAGAGGAAACAATAGTAAAATAGTTATTAAGCAGCCTCACTATAAAGCATTCCTGAAATTCAGAATCTCCATACTAGAGATGCTTTTTAGAAGGAAGTATTACCAGTTACCTCTCAGACAACTTAATACACAGAGGCAATAACCTCAGTGGTACAATGAAGAATATCATAAAATGGAAATGCTATCAACATCCTCTGAAATAGTTTATTGCATGGAATAAGTTCCAGTGCGAATGATGAAGAATTCCTAGGAGTTCACGCAAAATTTGCATACAGACAAAAATAACCAATTAGGAACGATCAACTCTGAGATATTTCTGATCCTATTTTACAAACATTGCCAATATAGGATGGTTGGGCTAACATCAGAGACAACTAGTTCATCCAGTATACGACCTATATTTGAAAATCTCTCAAAAATATCTACAACAGGTAGTCATCCTGTGAACATTCAAATGTCCAACAATAAGGTCCTCTTTACCTGAAAAGGAAAACATTTATTAAGCCATTTTAAAAAAAATTTTATTTTATTAGTTGGAGGCCAATTACTTCACGACATTTCAGTGGGTTTTGTCATACATTGACACGAATCAGCCATAGAGTCACACAAATTCCCCATCCCGATCCCCCCCTCCCACCTCCCTCTCCACCCGATTCCTCTGGGTCTTCCCAGTGCACCAGGCCTGAGCACTCGTCTCATGCATCTCACCTGGGCTAGTGATCTGTTTCACCATAGATAATATACATGCTGTTCTTTTGAAACATCCCACCCTCACCTTCTCCCACAGAGTTCAAAAGTCTGTTCTGTACTTCTGTGTCTCTTTTTCTGTTTTGCATATAGGGTTATCATTACAATCTTTCTAAATTCCATATACATGTGTTAGTATGCTGTAATGTTCTTTATCTTTCTGGCTTACTTCACTCTGTATAATGGGCTCCAGTTTCATCCATCTCATTAGAACTGATTCAAATGAATTCTTTTTAACGGCTGAGTAATATTCCATGGTGTACATGTACCACAGCTTTCTTATCCATTCATCTGCTGATGGGCATCTAGGCTGCTTCCATGTCCTGGCTATTATAAACAGTGCTGCGATGAACACTGGGGTGCACGTGTCTCTTTCAGATCTGGTTTCCTCTGTGTGTATGCCCAGAAGTGGTATTGCTGGGTCATATGGCAGTTCTATTTCCAGTTTTTAAAGAAATCTCCACACTGTTTTCCATAGTGGCTGTACTAGTTTGCATTCACACAAACAGTGTAAGAGGGTTCCCTTTTCTCCACACCCTCTCCAGCATTTATTGCTTGTAGACTTTTGGATAGCAGCCATCCTGACTGGCGTGTAATGGTACCTCATTGTGGTTTTGATTTGCATTTCTCTAATAATGAGTGATGTTGATCATCTTTTCATGTGTTTGTTAGCCATCTGTATGTCTTCTTTGGAGAAATGTCTGTTTAGTTCTTTGGCCCATTTTTTGATTGGGTCATTTGTTTTTCTGAAATTGAGCTTCAGGTGTTGCTTGTATATTTTTGAGATTAATCCTTTGTCTATTTCTTCATTTGCTATTATTTTCTCCCACTCTGAGGGCTGTCTTTCACCTTGCTTATAGTTTCCTTTGTAGTGCAGAAGCTTTTAAGTTTCATTAGGTCCCATTTGCTTATTTTTGCTTTTATTTCCAATATTCTGGGAGGTGGGTCATAGAGGATCCTGCTGAGATTTATGTCGGAGAGTGTTTTGCCTATCTTCTCCCCTAGGAGTTTTATAGTTTCTGGTCTTACATTTAGATCTTTAATCCATTTTGAGTTTATTTTTGTGTATGGTGTTAGAAAGTGTTCTAGTTTCATTCTTTTAGAAGTGGTTGACCAGTTTTCCCAGCACCACTTGTTGAAGAGGTTGTCTTTTTTCCATTGTATATCCTTGCCTCCTTTGTCAAAGATAAGGTGTCCATAGGTTCGTGGATTTATCTCTGGGCTTTCTATTCTGTTCCATTGATCTATATTTCTGTCTTTATGCCAGTGCCATACTGTCTTGATGACTGTGGCTTTGTAGTAGAGTCTGAAGTCAGGCAGGTTGATTCCTCCAGTTCCATTCTTCTTTCTCAAGATTACTTTGGCTATTCGTGGTTTTCTGTATTTCCATACAAATTGTGAAATTATTTGTTCTAGTTCTGTGACAAATACCGTTGGTAGCTTGATAGGGATTGCATTGAATCTATAGATTGCTTTGGGTAGAATAGCCATTTTGACAATATTGATTCTTCCATTCCATGAACACGGTATGTTTCTCCATCTGTTTGTGTCCTCTTTGATTTCTTTCATCAGTGTTTTATAGTTTTCTATGTACAGATCTTTTGTTTCTTTAGGTAGATATACTCCTAAGTATTTAATCTTTTTGTTGCAATGGTGAATGGTATTGTTTCCTTAATTTCTCTTTCTGTTTTTTCATTGTTAGTATATAGGAATGCAAGGGATTTCTGTGTGTTAATTTTATATCCTGCAACTTTACTATATTCATTGATTAGCTCTAGTAATTTTCTGGAAGAGTCTTTAGTGTTTTCTAGTATTAAGCCATTTTAATAATAAATAAAAAACAAAATGTCATTTTATTTTCTCCTGGCCATAGGAAACTTTCTCTTGCCACCTGTGGTTTCCCCTTCCTGCCAATATTTGTTTGTGTATTTCTTCTTCTTCTTTTTTTAATGCTTGCCTCTTTACCGAAAATGACCCATGGAGAATGTTTTCTATTTGAGGCAGGTTTTGAGTCGATAGCCTTTTCCATGTGGTTGCTCCTTGCATGAAGCTTATATGCTCCAGGTCTAGAGTGCCTGTATCTCTAGAATCTCTTTGTAGCATTATAAACATCTATTCAGCAATTATTACATTCTAGGAAGAGTGCAATGTGCTTGGGGCAACAGAATCTCAACTCTCTATAATAAACCATTATGGGTGTGTGTGTGCATGCACACATCACCTTCACGTGTATGTTTTAGGTTTTCATGCAGGTCTTGTCTCTCCCTCTTAATTGTTAGTCCCATGAGGATTGGATTGTTTTTGGTCTTGCTTTACTGCCGTAATATTTAATTCAATGTCATGCGTGGAGTAGAGCTCCGTAAGCAACAAATAAATACCGAGATGATGCATCTGTCGCCTCTCTTTATCTATAATTTTAGATTTGAATTTTATTTAAATCTGTGTTATTACTTGGAATGAGAAGGGAATCTTGTGCTTTAGACACCATAAAGGATATAAAATCAAATAAGATGCCTTGTAGACATTACCTGCTCTGAGAAGAAGTTGTAAAACAGATAAAAATTGTCAGCACCTAGTGGAAAAATAATGGATTTACTTCTCCTTATCACCATGAGAAATTGAAATTTCTATTGTATAATGCATTATTTCTCAAACTATTTTTCCCATCATTGACTCCTAAAGAGCTTTTTGAGAGATATTTTTAGACTTTCTAATTGACTGCATGAAATTATAATATCACTGTGTATTATATATTTGCTCATGTGTGGTATATAGATACAAATACATAGAGATAGATCTGTGCTTTATATGTAAGAAGAATAAAATTTTTCAACCTAGAATCTGTTTGGAAATAAAAAAATAATCAGTAATACAATATCAAATGCCATAAAAACAAAAAGAAGTGTAGAAGATTATTAGTCACCTTTTCAAGAGCACTCTATGTGCAAAAGCACATGTGCAAATATGTTATCATAATATGAATGGTGAGTTAAAGGAAAAGATAGCCAAAAAGATTCCCCTTTTAAAAATTAGTTTTTATTGGAGTAGAGTGACTTTACATTGTTGTGTTAATTTCTACTGTACAGCAAAATGCATCAGCCATGTGTATACTCATAGCTCTTCCCTTTTGGACTTCCTCCCCATTCAGGTCACCACAGTACATTAAGTAGAGTTCCTGTATTACACAATGTGTTCTCATTAGTTATCTCTTTTATACATAGTATCAATAGTGTAATCCTTGTATCCCAAGAGGCTATAACAAGGTAAAGTAACAGTGGACACAGTGAGATTGATAGTTCCTGATTTGTTTGCTTAATTTTGTGTTTACAGTGAAAGGGAATTTGAGCTTGCTTACATCTTGGAGAAAGAAGTCAGTAGATTAGGAAATGCTTAGAAAGATGCAAGAAGGTTCAGAAGAGAAGAGGCAATGTCACTGATGAGATGAAAAGAAAGAGTTTTCAGAGCAGTAGTTAAAGGGTAACTTTTGAACCAGAAGCGTGTAAGTCTTTCTCTGGGACTAGATGCAGAGTGTGACAGAAGTAGAGACGGGAACTAAGATTTTGTAATTCAGCGGCTGAGCACTCAGTTCTCTCTTTGAAGTGGGAGACAAGGTCATTAGTCTGGGATAAAGATGAACAACAAAGCAGACAGGTTTAGGCTGATTTAGCAGTTACAAAACATAGAATAGAGCCAAGTCCATATTACTTCTGCTACAAGGCGGGCTGTGCTCCCAGCTCTCTTAGAAGGGTTGGTCCAGCCTGCTACAGCAGAAGCCCCCTTCACCCTGCAGAAGAGCGGAATGAATTCTAGGATGCGATCTTTATTTTTTTAATTGATTGATGATGGGCTTACAGTATTGGTTTGATTTCTGTCAGACATCAACATGCATTAACTATAGGTGTACATATGTCCCCTCCCTCTTGAGTCTCCCTCCAAGCTCCCACCCATTCCCATCCCTCTAGGTTATTACAGAACCCCAGTGTGAGTTCCCTGAGTCTACAGCTAATTCCCATTGGCTGTCTGTTTACATACACTAGTGTATATGCTTCCATGCTACTCTTCATTCATCTCACCCTCTCTTCTCCCCCACTCTTTTCCCTGAGTCTGTTCCCTATGTCTGCATCTCCGTTGCTGCTCTGTGAACAGATTCGTCGTCAGTACCATCCTAGATTCCATATATATGCATTACCCACTTAGGACATGATCTTTATTCAGGCCTCACTCATTTAGGTGGCAAAGCCAGAGATAGAACTCACATCACCTAATTCAAATGAACTGCTTATTTTTCCAAAGAAGTACAGTTATTTATGTTCTCCTCCGGTAGAAAAGAAAAGATCATACCCTTCTTTAAAAGGTGAAATATGACTCATTCAGTTAAAATCACAGTAAGAGTTTTTATTAACAGTTTCATAAAAAAAAATCTAAGAATGAGACCCACTTTCAAACTTTCTGCTCTTCTCAGAGATCTATACATGCACACAGTGTAGGTGTGTACACTCACATCTCTGACCCTTTTCTTTTGCATCTTGAAAATAGGTAGTCTTTTCCTATGAGGCATTATCTCTGGGGATTTTGTTGTGCTTGATTAAAGGAAAACATATATTCTTATAGGAAGAGGAAACAATGTCTAAAATGGGAAGCTTTTATAATCTTTTTGTTTCCCAGGAAACTGTAAATGTCTTGCTCAAAATGATTGATGTAAAGGGGAAGAAAGACTGGAGATGAAGCTGAGTATTAGCTGAATATTAGCTTTAACTAATTGATATAACTAATTGATTTAAGGTAACCAACTGATTTAAGGTACAATCACTGATTGTATCTTGCTAAGATCTTCCCTCTCTTAATTTTTAAAATTAATTTATTTTAATTGGAGGCTAATTACTTTACAATATTGTAGTAGTTTTTGCCATACATTGACGTGAATCAGCCATGGGTGTACACCCTCTCTTAATTTTGAAAAAAATATAATCCAATAAAACCTTGATATATAGTCTCATTTTCACTAGAGGGAATTGAACAACATACTCACCGCTATGTTTACCTTTCCTTACCACTTCCAGTTATAAACTCCTTTATGCTTTATTGTTAATTCCCTTCATTCTGCATCATTTCTCTATCATTAAGGAATGTAACAATCAGGTAAATGTAGGGCTTCTGTCACCACAGAAAAAAAGTGTCCAGTAACTCAGATATGCTTAAGTCAGAACACATTTCACTGAAAGGTGACATTAACATAAACATTTGTCGTCACACAAAAGGGAAAAGCTACCATAACCTGAATAAGTCAGTGCTCTGCTGGTTCAATATTATTATGGAAGACACCCGAGTATGGCTCTGTTTTAATATTCTGTGTACACATCTTTTCAGATTCAGAGACCCAGAGATTGGTGCTTTAAAATATCATTCTTTTATGCCCTCAATCTGGTTGATTTGGGGATTTATAAAAACACATTTTATTAGTAAGCATTCATTGATGCAAGCACGATCAGTTCAAAGTCAGGCAATACTATTTCTGCTGTATCATTTCTTTTGTAAGTATAACTCAGTTAAACATCTCAAGTAAAAGGATGATTTCTGTATCACTCACTTCTGGCTGGTGGGATTACAGTCCTTTTACCCCCTTATTTTTGCGATATTTTTAGGAAATTTTGGGTACAGTCGACATAGACTAAAATGAAATTTACAGAATGTTTATAAAACAAGCTTTATGCACATTTTAAAGGTCTAAGAAGTGTTTTGTCAAATAAGATTCAGAAGAAAAATACAGTTCTTAACATTCCCCGCACATTGGTTTGATGTAATCACTTCTTAATCATCACTAGTTCCGAAACCACACACTTCAGGATAGGGAACACATGTAAATCCATGGCTGATTCATGTCAATGTATGGCAAAAACCACTACAATATTGTAAAGTAATTAGCCTCCAGCTAACAAAAATAAATGGAGAAAAAATCTGTTAATAAAAAACAAAAAAACAAAAAACCACACACAGTGATGTTTGGACATGTTAAACTGGTTGAGGTATATTTGGAATAGAAGAAACAATATACTCTTGGATTGAATTTCAGAGTACTCACACTTTATCAAATTGAGTTGTTGTTGTTTAGTTGCTAAGTTGTGTCACCTGTTTCACGACCTCATGGACTGCAGCCCGTCAGGCTCCTGTGTCCATGGGATTTCCCAGGCCAGAATACTGGAGTTGTTACCATTTCCTTCTCCACAGGATCTTCCTGACCCAGGGATGTAACCTGCGTCTTCTGCATTGGCAGGCAGATTCTTCACCACTGAGCCACCAAGGAAGCCAGTGAAGTTGTATATTAGTGCTATTTGTTGATTTAGTTCCAGTGAGATGATGAGTGATGGGATCCAGTCTCTGCTTCATTACTCAAAGTTTCCAGCTAGCAGAGGAGATCATGGCATGAAAGTGTTAGGTGTCCACAATGGAAACGGGTGATTGATAAGAACAGATGACCTGTAAGAATCCAGTGTAGAAGAGACCAGTTCCCACTCAGTTAAGCTAATAAAGGCAATGTGGAGGACCTGGCATTTAAACAAAAGAACTAATAAAATTGTTTAAGACAAACATGTGATTGGGGCACATTCTGGGTTTTGAAGGATTACCACTGAAACTCCTAGGGTGCCCTGAGTCTTTCCTGACTGAAGGAAAATTAAGTCTGTTCTTCCAAGAAGATTTTACCTTTCTAATTTTGATTTTGTTGATGACTCAGTGTTTTTATTAGCTTTATTATCCAAGAGTACACCGTACTCCAGAGTCAGATAAAAATCCCTGGTCATTTTTCAGTTGCAAAAAGTAATATTTAGAGGTGGTGAAGTAATTTATGCCTCCTGGTGTGTGTGTGTTTTTGTGTGTGTGGTGAGTGGACACAATTTAAATAAGAGAGTTTCAGAAGATCATTTGTAGAGATTAGGGTTTAGAATCAGGCTAAAGGAGGAAGTTTTTTTTTTAGGATAAGTCAGAGTGAAAAGAAAGAATACCCATTCCCAGAAGCAAGAGAGGGTCAATGTTATTTTTGAAATTCATGATTGGCTTGAAGAAATCAAGTGGTATTTCACTGATTTGACAAAGAAAAGGTGATATTGCTAACATATTTTCCATTGAACTTTGCCATTGGACTTCAGAATGTAACTAGTGTTTTTTTGAAATACTAAAGTATGCAACTGCTGTAGCTAGGAATTCATGTTCAAAACCCATGTGTCTGTATTTATAATTATGAATTTAATCATTATAGACACTTAGTTAAAATCAGTTTCCAGGGATTTATGTGAATCCATTTTACTTAAGTAATACATGATTGTGTTTTTGGTATGAAAATTCAAATATTTCAGGTAGATCAACACCCTCCCCCACCTTCTTCACCATTGCTCTTAGTCCTTTCCTTAGATGAATGACTGAAATGATTTGGTGTGCTTTTTTCCAAGATCATATTCCATATATTTATATAAATGTATGTGCACATAAAGAAACACAGAGTGATTTTTACATTTTTTAAAGAAAAAAGTTTTAATTAGACGAAGTATACAGTTTGCCCACTTCATGTGTTTTCCTTCAGGGAGTGAGAGGTCCCATCGAGAATTTGTTTTGACCTTTTACCATCCTCTTATTTATTCTACCCTAGAAGAGAAAACTTAGTCTTCTATTTGAGGAGTTTGGAAGGAAAATATGGGCAAATGTAGCCTGGGGCCTGTCTTTGTCCTTTTTATGTGGGGCTTTGAATGAGGTGGGGCACGGAGGTGTCATTTTCAATTCAAAATTAGGAAGCCAGTGTGTCTTTAGATATCAGATAATTTCCCCCAAGTCATTTTTGTAACATCAGTTTGATCCCAAATTTTTTTATCTTTTTGAAAAAAATTTCTTGAGTTGTTTGGTATTTTGAGGAGTGGAGGAGAGGATGCTAATTTGAAGTCTCTTGGATCTCAAGAGTTATATTTAATAATAACTATCATTTTGTACTTGCTATTTGTTTCACTCAATGATATTTCTTTAAACACCTAATACTTCAGAAAATGTACAATAGCCTTATTTTGCTTCAGTTCAGTTCAGTCACTCAGTCGTGTCTGACTCTTTGCAACCCCATGAATTGCAGCACGCCAGGCCTCCCTGTCCATTACCAACTCCTGGAGTTTACTCAAACTCATGTCCATTGAGTCGGTGATGCCATCCAGCGATCTCATCCTCTGTTGTCCCCTTCTCCTATTGCCCCCAATCCCTCCCAGCATCAGGGTCTTTTCCAATCAGTCAACTCTTTGCATGAGGTGACCAAAGTATTGGAGTTTCAGCTTCAACATCAGTCCTTCCAATGAACACCCAGGACTTATCTTCTTCAGGATGGACTGGGTGGATCTTCCTGCAGTCTAAGGGACTCTCAAGAGTCTTCTGCAACACCATAGTTCAAAAGCATCAATTCTTTGGTGCTCAGCTTTCTTTACCGTCCAACTCTCACATCCATACATGACTACTGGAAAAACCATAGCCTTGACTAGATGGACCTTTGTTGGCAAAGTAATGTCTCTACTTTTTAATATGCTGTCTACGTTGGTCAATTTCATTGCTGCAATCACCATCTCCAGTGATTTTGGAGCCCAAAAAATTAGTCAGCCACTGTTTCCACTGTTTCTCCATCTATTTGCTATGAAGTGATGGGACCGGATGCCATGATCTTAGTTTTCTGAATGTTAAACTTTAAGCCAACTTTTTCACTCTCCTCTTTCACTTTCATCAAGAGGCTTTTTAGTTCCTCTTCACTTTCTGCCATAAGGGTGGTGTCATCTGCATATCTGAGGTTATTGATATATCTCTCAGCAATCTTGATTCCAGCTTGTGCTTCTTCCAGCCCAGCGTTTCTCATGATGTATTCTGCATATAAGTTAAAGAAGCAGGGTGACAATATACAGGCTTGACGTACTCCTTTTCCTATTTGGAACCAGTCTGTTGTTCCATGTCTAGTTCTAACTGTTGCCTCCTGACCTGCATACAGGTTTCTCAAGAGGCAGGTCAGGTGGTCTGGTGTTCCCATCTCTTTCAGAATTTTCCACAGTTTATTGTGATCCATACAGTCAAAGGCTTTGGCATAGTCAATAAAGCAGAAATAGATGTTTTTCTGGAACTCTCTTACTTTTTCGATGATCCAGCAGATGTTGGCAATTTGATCTCTGGTTCCTCTGCCTTTTCTAAAACCAGCTTGAACATTATTTTGCTTACTGGTGTACAAATCTAAAGTAGGATTACATTAGAGATTTAAGAAAAAATACATTGATAGCTATCTAGGTGATCTTAAATTTTTACTGATGCCAACAATGGTACATCAGATAGTGGTGGGTCATAAGGAAGATGTGTCAGTAATTTAAATATAGACCATAAAGTTCCCTCTTACAATGACTGCTTATCTGCCTTTCAATGTATTGTATAGACTGCATTTAAACAACTTTGCTGTTTTCTTCTCTCCTTCCCCATCTCTTCTCTTTCCATTTGTACTTACTTCTTTGGTCACCTCCTCTAGTCGCAAGGCTTCAAATATCAAATATTTGTCTATAGCACTTTCCAAACAATAAAAAAAGATGTCCTTTCCCAGTCTTTGAACCCAATCAACTAACTGCATACTCAATATCTACGATATCATATGGACATCTCAAACTGCCCATGTACAAAATCAGTTTCTGACGTCTTGCTGTAAACTTGATTCACTCACCGTTTCCCTCATTTCAGTTCATCTAATTTCTTCAGTTGTGTAGGCCAAAAATATGAACTTCTCCTTGACTAGTCTCCTAATCTCTTAGAAAATCATCTTACCTCAAGCTTCAAAATACATCAAAATATGACCAATTTCCATCACCTCCAATATGACAACTCTGTCTGAGTCACCATCACCTGAACTCTGGCAATGATCTAACTGATCTCTGCCAAACATCTGGGCCCCACTCTAGTCTGATTTAATAGATCAGTCATGGTGATTCTTCACAAATGAAAGAAAGGCAAGCCATTCCAGGTGCCTACTCGTTGCTTTAACAACTTCCATTTCACTCAGAGTAAAAGCAATTTGCTTATAAAGACTCGTATGTTCACAAGTGGTTTGTTGTTCCATTTAATCCTCTGATCTGATTTCTCTCTATTATCTCCTCCTTCTAACTTGATCCTGGTCCCTTTTGGTTCTGTGAATACATCAAGCGTGTCCCTGGCTTAGACCTTTGCACTGGTTGCTCTCTCTGCCTGGAATAGATACTTTGCTTCAGGTGGTCACCTCTGTGACCTCCTTCAACACCTGGATAAAGTGACCCTTCCTCAGTGAAGCTTACCCTAACAACTCTATGTAAAATGTTCATAGGTCCCCCAAGTCCTGTCACTTCTGTTTATCTTTTGCTTTGCTCTAAATTTTCCTTCCTTTCAAAATAGCAAAGAATTTACTCCTTTGTAATAGTTTTTGTTAATTGTGTCCCAGTCTGCTGAAATATAAACTCATGGAAATAAAGGATTTTGGTTTGTTTCGGTTTTTGCTGAATTCAGAGCCTCCAAACAATGCTAGGCATACTGTACATTTTTCAGCATCTAACAAAGACAAAGAGTAAGTGTAGGTACTAAATGCATCAGCCTTCTTTTTTTATCTTGCCTTGTCCATGGCAAGTTATAAATAAATTCTTGTATTTTTAAAATCCTTTACTATAATCTTTTTTTCAAAGTATAATTTGCATATGGATTAAAAATCAAATGGGACAGAGAGATGAAACATTGTTCATAGCCCATCTCCATCCCATCTTCATTGCACTTAATTGTCCTTTCTAAGAACAATCAGTTTTAAATGTGTTTTACTTATTCTGAAGGCCTTTTCCATAATCTGAACAGTGTTTTTCTATTATTACTGTTTTATGTTTTGTTTCCTTTGCCTTTAGTTACAAGAAATGCTTCTTCAAAGACTCACTTTCTTTTCCCTCACACTCTTAATTCTAGGCACATATTCTAAACTTCATGCCCCTGTGAGCCTGATAGCAAGACGACCTTCCTAAATTTCTTTCTTCCAATAAAAATCAGATTGTTTTCTGATGTTTTTCACAGAGAACTCATCTGAAGAAGTTTCACAACTACTTTCTAAGTTGTATCAACTACTTCCAGGGTTCTATTTCTTGGTTTACTTCCTCATTTCACTACAGTATATTCTCCATGATTTTCTCAAGAGAACGTTTATGCAGGTATACTGTTCCATTTCTTGAATTTGTGACTGCTTAACAACTTCTCCTTTGATTCATAGATTGGCTATAATACTGGATTGGATATATGGAATGAAAGAACAAGCCAGCAAGATCTTTGCTGGTTTTTTCTTGTTGTCTGGTAGCATATACAAATGCCCATTTGCCATTCTTTTGTGTTTTCCTTTTTCTTTCAAACTCCTTTGGGATCTTGTCTTAAATCTTAATGTTTGGCAATTTTTCAATAATAGGTCTACCATAATTCTCTATTTGGACTCAGTGGGCTCATTCACTTTGAAAATATATGTTTTTATCTATTTCTGAAAATTCTCCCTCACCTCTGTCTCTCCATCTATCTCTCTATTTGTTCCTCTTTTCTCTTCTTGTAGAACTTGTAGGAATCTCTTATTTGCTGACATCTCATTCCTGTTGTCTTTTAATTAAAGTTTATACCTCTTTTGGTATATTTGGTGTTATTTTTAAAAATATTATAAGAAAGAGGGAACAAATACACACGCTTGCTCTTAAACTATTTAAAAAGATACATTTCATTATTTACATACTTAGAGCTTTAACCATCTGAAAGTAGTTTATATTCATGCTATGAAATAGATCAAATTTGTTATTTTTGCCAATAATATGTGGTTGGTTGTTGCTGTGCTGGTGGTCTGAACCTGTTACCTCTGCCTGAGACATCCTTGCCTTTGCTCCCACTCAGCTCACATTTCAATCTCTTAGAAAGTCTTCATCAACCATGCCATCCAGCATGGCTGCTCTCATTTATTTTGTTTTGTCATCCTGGATATTTTCACCTGAGAACTTAGAGCAATTTCTAATCATCTTGATTACTTATGTGTTCCTTTATTGTCTGTTTACATACATATGTTTATATGTTACATATTAAATAAAATATAGAACAAATTCTCTTATTGTCTTATCTTGGCAACCTGCTCATTTTACTCTTCTATAAAATTTTTGAAATTTTGTTGTTGATATATTCTTAGATTCCTAAAAACTTGCTTTTGTTGGTATTTGGGAAATTCAGTGTACTTTTACTGAAACACTTATGCCTACAGTGATTAGTGTAATGATATATGTGTATAAAACTAAAGATTTAAGTTTATAGTTTTAAACCTAATTATTGTAAATGCCCACTTCACAACTTTGTTCTCTGGTTAAAAAAAAAATGATTTACCAAGAGTATTTAAAGGGAATAAGAGCATGAACTATGATCTTCAGAAGTTTTTGCTGTAGCTTGCTCCTGATCCTTTCAAGGAAGATATTTTTTTTTTTTGAAAGACTATATAAAGTAGCATCTGGACAAAGGCTCTATGTGCTCTACTTCCCAAAGAGACAGCAATATTCTAAATCAAATAAAGGGTGCTTTTATTGCTCTCTGGAGCTACAGTAAAGTTGAAAGAGCTGAATCACTGACTTTATCAGATAGCATCATTGGGAAAACATATCCTTACTTGAACTGCTCTCTTGAAGACCTAATGTCTGTGAAAATAATAACACATTATATGATTTATTGAAAGCTTACTGAGTTCCAAATCTTCTTGATTATATATATATACATATAAATAGTTTATCCATCTTATGACATAGTTCAAGTACTATTTATTCATTTATGCCAAAAAAATTATATAATATCTCCTATTTGCCAATCAATGCTCCAGGATTTGGGGATACAGTAGTAAGTAAGCAAAAATCCCTGCTCTTATGATGTTATCTTCTAATAGAGGAAAACATCAAATTAAGAGGGAATAAATAGTAATTTTAGCTCACGATATATTTTATGGAGAAAAGTAAAGCAGAAACAGAAAGGGAAGAGAGAATATGTGAGAAGGGAAGACTTTTTCTTTTTTCAAATGAATTTTTATTGGAGTATAGTTGATTTACAATGTTGGGTTAGTTTCAGGTGTACAACAGAGTGAATCAGTTATACATATACATGTATATGTGCATTCTTTTTAAATATGACCCATGACAGTGTATTGAGTAGAATTCCCTGTGCTATACACTAGGTTTTTATTAGTTGTTTGTTTTTTATATATGTATGCTTAGTCACTCAGTCATGTCTGACTCTTTGTAGCCCCATGGACTGTAGCCTGCCAGGCTCGTCTCTCTGTGGGATTTTCCTAGGCAGGAACACTGGAATGGTTGCTGTTTCCTACTCCAAGGTGTCTTCCTGACTCAGGGATTGAACCTGGGTCTTCTGCAAGTCTCCTGCATTACAGGCAGATTCTTTACCCACTGACCCATCAGGGAAGCCCATATAGTAGTATATATATATGCAGAAGGGAAGACAATTTCAAGGAGACCTGATGAGTGAAGACTTGAAGGTGATGAAGGAGCAATATGGTGGATTCTAGATGAAACTGTCCTAGCAGAAGAAGTGGCAAGTGTGAGGGCCCTTAGATGCCAGCATGCTTATTAAACTTTTCAAAGAAAGCATCCAGTAAAAAATCATCAAAATTTTTTTGTTTTTCAATGGAGATAACCTATTATACTGGGTAAATTTCTCTTAGATGTTTTAAAACCATACTTTAATTCAACAGGTCCAAAATTGAACCCACTGTCATACTTTCAAAGCTGGTCTCCATTTACACACTGTCCTGTATCAGTGAATGATGTTTCCATCCATTTGGTTGCTCAAGCCAGACAGCTAAGACACTTAACTAATGCTGTATAACACATTATCCTGAAATGTAGTGGGTTGAAAGAAAAATGAATAATTAGTCCACGGGTCAGAAATTCAAGAAGAGCTTAAGTATTAACAGATGTTCTAGGTAAGAATCTTTCATTAGGCTACTGTCAAGATGTCAGCCTTGGTTGCAGCTACATGAAGGCTTGACTGGAGTAGACAATCTGATTTCAAGGTATCTCAGTCTGATAACTGGTGGGTTGGTAAATCCTACTGATTTTCTTCCATGTAGCTACTTGAGTGGCTGAGGAAGAGTGAACAATCCAAAAGAGAGCTGAGTGGAAATAGCAACACATTTTATGATTGAACTACAGGATTTGCATCATCAAGCAGTTACTTTGCATAGGGATCATTCAAGAGGAAGAAGATTAAGTTCCACCCTTGAAGAGAAGAGTGTCAAAAAATTTGCGTAAACAGATTGGTAGGTTGTACCAAAGGAGCTGAAGAAGATAGAGATGTGGTTGGATTACTGATAAAATTATAAAGTAGGACAAACTGGATGGATATGAATATGATATGTGGAATCCAAGAACAGTTGAGTTATCAAAGATTTTCCTCCTGAAAAATGTAAAGATGGAGTTGCCATTAGCAAAGTCTGGGAAGAATGGAAGAGAAACAAGCTTGTGTGAGAATAGTAAGAGTTTGCTTTATGTTTGCTTTTGTTAGAGAGCTAGGCTTCTGGCAATCTGTGACTATTTTATTCCAGTTCCAGAAACAGTGAGGATTTCAAGGGATGCTTAGCTTCCTGCTAAGACCTCTGTATTTTTGATTCATTCTTATTCAACAGTTGTAATTCTTTGTGCTTTCAAACCAACTCTTAGGTATTCACTCCTTTTTATGTCCCTAAAATCCATAAAGCTTTCAACATGTGTACACAGATTGTTAGCCACTCAGCTGGTACTCTGAAGTTTGCTGCCATCCCTGAAGTACCTGGTTTACTTCTGTGAGTTTACTTTGTCTTAGATCTTGTGCTATGCTGTGATGAGTTGCTTCAGCCATGTCCGACTCTCTGTACTGGAGCCCACCAGGCTCCTATGTCCATGGGATGCTCCAGGCAACAACACTGGAGTGGGCTGCCATGGCCCCCTACAGGGGATCCTCCCCACCCAGGGATCGAACCCCACCTCCTATGTCTCCTGCTTTGGCAGGCAGATTCTTTACTGCAAAGTCACCCACCAGGGAAACCTGTCTTAGATCTTAGCCACATGATTTTTTTTTCCACTGTGTTTTTAGCTCGCATGCATGGTTTTGTTTTGTTTTCTTTTGAACCTAGTCTAGTGTTTTCAGTGGAAAGTTTAATTTGGCTTAAAATATTGCCTTATAAATTCAATGTCTGATTGGCTTGGGGAGAAAACACCCTGTAATTTCTTCATCTGTAACACACAAGTAATAATATCTAGCTAGAAAAGTTGTTATGAGAAAAAAATGATACCATATTTATATGAATCTTGTGCTTGAGAGATCAGGAAGCAACTCCATTTGTACTGTTAGGTTAATTAAAATATCCCAGGCCTCACCAAACTGCAGGGGGAAACAAGATCACTTTATTTATTTATTTATTTTTTAAAATTTGGCTTTAAGAGTCCTTGACTCTTTTTTTTCCCATTTATATTTATTAGTTGGAGGCTAATTACTTTACAATATTCTAGTGGTTTTTGCCATACATTGACATGAATCAGCCATGGATTTACATGTATTCCCCATCCCGATCCCCCCTCCCACCTCCCTCTCTACCTGATCCCTCTGGGTCTTCCCAGTGCACCAGGCCTGAGCACTTGTCTCATGCATCCAACCTGGGCTGGTGAACAAGATCACTTTAAAATGATAATTGTATTTCACTGGCACATTGCTCACAGTGGTAAGAATTAAGATCCCAGTATTCTGTTAATTTTTATTTATATCTCTGAGTCTCCACAGATGTTCTAGAATCAATCCAGTCAGTTCAGTTCAGTTGCTCAGTTGTATCCAACTCTTTGTGACCCCATGGACTGTAGCACGCCAGGCTTCTCTGTCCATCACCAACTCCTGGAGCTTACTCAAACTCATATCTATTGAGTCGGTGATGTCATTCAACCATCTTGTCCTCTGTTGTCACCTTCTTCTCCTGCCTTCAATCTTGCTCAGCATTAGGGTCTTTTCCAATGAGTCGGTTCTTCGCATGAGGTGGCCAAAGTATTGGAGTTTCAGCTTCAGCATCAGTCCTTCCAATGAATATTCAGGGCTGATTTCCTTTAGGATGGACTGGTTGGATCTCCTTGCAGTCCAAGGGATTCTCAAGAGTCTTCTCCAACACCACAGTTCAAAAGTATTAATTCTTCAACGCTCAGTTATCTTTATAGTCCAACTCTCACATCCATACATGACTACTAAAGAAACCATAGCTTTGAGTAGATGGACGTTTGCTGGCAAAGCAAAGTCTCTGTTTTTTAATATGCTGTCTACGTTGGTCATAACTTTTCTTCCAAGGAGCAAGTGTCTTTTAATTTCATGGCTGTAGTCACCATCTGCATGATTTTGGAGCCCCAAAAAATAAAGTCTGTCAGTGTTTCCATTGTTTCCCCATCTATTTGCCATAAAGTGATGGGACCAGATGCCATGATCTTAGTTTTCTGAATGTTGTTTTAAGCCAACTTTTTCACTTTCCTCTTTCACTTTTGTCAAGAGGCTCTTTAGTTCTTTGCCTTTTGCCATGAGGGTGGTGTCATCTGCATATCTGAGGTTATTGATAGTTCTCCCGGCAATCTTGATTCCAGCTTGTGCTTCATCTAGTCCAGCATTTCTCATGTACTCTGCATATAAGTTAAATAAGCAGGGTGACAATGTACAGCCTTGATGTACTCCTTTTCCAATTCGGAACCAGTCTGTCATTCCATGTCCTTTTCTAACTGTTGCTTCTTGACCTGCATACAGGTTTCACAGGAGGCAAGTCAGGTGGTCTGGTATTGCCATCTCTTGAAGAATTTTCCACAGTTTGTTGTGATCTACACAGTCAAAGTCTTTGGCATAGTCAATAAAGCAGAAATAGATGTTTTTCTGGAACTCTCGCTTTTTCGATGATGCAACAGATGTTGGCAATTTGATCTCTGGTTCCTCTGCCTTTTCTAAATCCAGTTTGAATATCTGGAAGTTCATGATTCATGAACTGTTGAAGGCTGGCTTGGAGAATTTTGAGCATTACTTTGCCTAGTGGGTGAGATAAGTGTAATTGTGCGGTAGTTGAGCATTCTTTGGCATTGCCTTTCTTTGGAATGAAAACTGACCTTTTCCAGTCCTGTGACCACTGCTGAGTTTTCCAGATTTTCCAAACTTCCTGTGTCATCACAGCAAACAGTGCTTTCTCTTTAGGAAGGAATGATATGCTCAAAACTGTACGTGTTCTCAGATGTCTCAGTTTCTCTTTAGTTCTCCTGTAAAGAGACTAAAACCATAAAGAACTGGGAAGAACTGGCTCATCTCTCCCATTCTGGGTTTTATTTTTCAAACTGAGGCTTGAAGTGTCAACTGCTTGTTCTGACAACTCAGAAACTTGCAAGTAATGATGTGATTTTTTTTTTTTTTTTTTGGCCCCCACTAAGAGTTGTAACCCCATGGGACTGGTTTCTAAAGCTAGAGAATACATGTCCAGCTGTTTTTCTCCCATATACCCTGAAACTTCTCTACTCGGGAGTCTGAGCACTGATTTATTCCCCACAGGTCACTTTTTCTTCTGGGCAAACCAACTCAGGAAAACAGATACACAAAGATTTTTGCCCCCAGGTGCCAAGACTTGTCTCAAACCCACATTATGTTTCCTAGCTACAGCTTTGATATTTTCTCTCAATTTTAAGGTGCATTTTAGCAGGCAACTATATTCATCTTTAAAGAATCTATTATTTAGTGGTTATTTCTGTTTTCCAAACTTGGGTATATTTTACTTTCTTGTCTCGTCAAAGAGGAAGGGAGGGAGTACAATGGGAAGGGAAAGAGACTTATCTTTTTGATGAATTTTGGTATTTGATTTTAATGCTTAAGAAAATAAGTTTCTGTCAGTCTTTCAGAAATTGAAGTCTCTGAATTTTCAAGTGGCATATCATTATAAAAATAAGAATATATAAGATTCTTAAGTGAAAAAAGTGTTCATGATGTGAATGTGTATGAGCCCACATAGAATTTCTGAGAAAGTTAATAGTAAATTTAGTATTTGGTACAGCATAGAAAAGACAATCCAAGTGTGGGAGGCAGGCAGATCAGTGCAGAGATTTTTCATAAACGAAAGACTCCTAAAATATCCAAAGATGCTTCCTTCAAAAGTATTGATCATGAGTGATTTGCTAACAACTTAGTAACTTGCTGTAAATATGACAGTTGTGTTGAAAGTATGAGGTTTAGACCAAAGAAAAAATTTCCTATCCAAAATTCATTCTAAATGCATCTTAGATTTCTTCTTATTGCCTCCCCTTACCCTGAGTTTATGTCTTTTAAAAAATATTTTTATTTTATTTTGGATTATTTTGGGTTTTCCTTGTGGCTCAGCTGGTAAAGAATCCACCTGCAATGTGGAAGACCTGGGTTCAGTCCAGTCTTGGGTTGGGAAGATCCACTGGGGAAGGGAAAGGCTACCCACTCCAGTATTCTGGCCTGGAGAAGTCCATGGACTATAGTTCACGGGGTCGCACAGAGTCAGACACTATTGAGCGACTTTCACTTTCAGTTTTCATAGTTGCTTTACAATGCTATGTTAGTTTCAGGTGTACAACACAGTGATTCAGTTATGCATATATATATATATATTCTTTCCCTTTAGGTTATTACAGAATATTGAGTAGAGTTCCCTGTGCTGTACAGTAGGTCTTTGTTGGTTATCTGTCTTCTATATGTAGGGTGATGTTTATCCCAAGCTCCTGATTTATCCCTCCCTCATCCCTTTCCCCTTGGTAACCATAAGATTTTTTCTACCTGTGTGAGTCTGTTTTTGTTTTGTAAATAAACTCATTTGTATCATTATTTAATATTCTACATATAAGTAACATCATATAATATTTGTCTTTCTCTGTCTGACTTACTTCACTTAATATTGTAATCTCCAGGTCCAATCCATGTAAATGGCATTATTTCATTATTTTTAATGGCTGAGTTGTATTCCTTTGTATATATGTACCACATCTTCTTTATCCATTTCTCTGTTGATGGACATTTAGGTTGCTTTGATGTTTTGGCTATTGTTAACAGCACTGCAATCAATATTAGGGTGCATGTATCATTTCAAATATATGCCCAATAGTGGGATTGCTGGATCATATGGTAGCTCCCTGTACCCTGAGTTTTAATAACTTAAGAAACATAGTTTTGAGTATGTACGTAGAGATGATGTTGACTATTTAAAAATTAAAATGAGATCCCAGATTGGTCATGTGGAGTGTCATACTATGTATGCATGTATTTATTACCATCAGCTCTCTTAAATGATTACAATTCTTTGAAGACAGTCTACTACCGTCTACAGTGTTGTTTCACATATTACTGTAATTGGAAGAAAGATCTAGAAAAAATATACCAGAGCAAGAATAGTAGGTGATTGGAAGCCTGCCCATATGCACAGCCTCCATCACTTTCAGAAGTGGAGGGATAGCCTGTGTAGAAATGCTTTGAAGCCAAATAACCAATGTAATTTTGCTAATAATTCCTTTTGAGTCAAAACTGTGAATCTTTAGAAGTAAAAAATTAAAATTAAAATTAATTTAAATTAATATTAAAAGATTAACACAATAATTTATTAACCTTAAAAGAATCGAGAGCTATTTCATCTTGTTCAAACAATAGTACTCTTGACTTCATTATTTAATTATTCAAATAATTTCATTTTATTCAAACAATTATATTCTTGGTATTATTATTCAGTTATTAAAATAATTTCATCTTATTTAAAAATAATAAACTTGGTTTTATTATTTAATTATTCAAATAATTTGAGATAGTTCTTGGTAATATAGTTTAAGACATTCCACCAGGAATTTGGGACAGTGCAGGTATAATGTGTGGGTATGTGTTCTGTGGAAGAGGCTCAGTAACTGTCCGATAAGATGGTGGTGAGTCATCTTGCTTCTATTCAGATACATACAGAGAGGAAGCAGGTAGAACATAGCATACTGTTGCTACTCTCTGTTTCTTCATGTTAAAAGTCAAGTGCAGAAATAACCATTAGTGGAATCATACATTAACCACAGAAAATCTTATATGTTGATTGTGTAATCCTGTCATCATCCCCTAGGGGTGCAGGATTCCTGGAGTTCTTAAGTAATGTGATGACACACCATACAAGCTACAACATAACATGTCTCCAGCGTGTTAGTACTGATCACTAGCTTGAATGTGGGATAATAATTAGAGAAAAAGAATATACAGTGGACATCTCTAACTACTGGGGAATATTCACTGTCTTATTCTGCACGTTAGTCCAAATATGAAACTTTTATAATAACACATTAATGAATAAATGATTGCTTGATAGGAGAGGAAAAGTTTTTTTTAATGTTCTTATTCTATTTTAACCCTTAAAAATATTTTTAAATTGAAGGATAATTGTTTTACAGAATTTTGTGGTTTTCTGTCATGCATCAACAATAATCAGCCATAGGTACACCCATGTCCCCTCCCTCCCAGACATCCCTCCCGTCTCCCTCCCCACCCCGCCCTTTAGCCAGTTGCAGAGTCTTTGTTTGAGTCCCCTGAGTCATACAGCAAATTCCCATTAGCCATCTGTTTTGCACGTGGTATTGTAAACTTCTGTGTTCCTCTCTCCATAATCCCCCTTCTCCCTCCTCTCCTCCCACCTTGTCCATAGGTCTGTTCTCTATGTCTGTTTCTCTATTGCTGCCCTGAAATTAAATTCATCAGTGCCATCTCTTCAGATTCCATATATATTTCAGTATACAGTATTTATATTTTTCTTTCTGACTTACTTCACTCTGTATAATGGGCTCTAGTTTCATCCACCTCATTAGAACAGATTCAAATACATTTCTTTTTATGGCTAAGTAGTATTTCATTGTATATATGTTCCACAGCTTCTTTATCCATTCATCTGTCATTGGACTTCTAGGTTGCTTCCATGTGTTAGGTATTGTAAACAGTGCTGCAGTGAACATCGGGGTACATGTGTCTTTTTCAGTTTTGATTTCCTCAGGGTATGTGCTTAATAGTGCGATTGCTGGGTCTTATGGTAGTTTTATTCCTAGCTTTTTAAGGAGTCTCCATACTATCTTCCATAGTGATTGTATCAGTTTACATTCCCACCAGCAATATATGAGTGTTTCCTTTTCTCCATACCCTCTTTGGCATTTATTGTTTGTAGACTTTTTGCTGATGATCATTCTGACTGGTGTGAAGTGGTATCTCATTGTAGTTTTGACTTGCATTTCTCTGATAATGACTGATGTTGAGCATCTTTTCATGTGTCTGTTAGCCATCTGTATGTCTTCTTTGGAGAAATGTGTCTTCAGGTCCCTTTCCCACTTTTTGATTGGGTTGTTAGCTTGTCTGATATTGAGTTGTATAAGCTGCTTGTATATTTTGGAAATTAATCCTTTGTCAGTTGTTTCATTTGCTATCATTTTCTCCCATTCTGAAGTTGTCTTTTCACCTTGCTTGTAGTTTCCTTTTCTGTGCAAAAGTTTTTAAGTTTAATTAGGTCCCACTTGTTTACTTTTGTTTTTATTTCTGTTACTCTAGGAGGTGAGTCATAGAAGATCTTGCTTTGATTTATGTCATTGAATATTCTGCCTATGTTCTCCTCTAAGAGTTTAATAGTTTCTGGTTTTACATTTAGGTCTTTAATCCATTTTGAGTTTATCTTTATGTATGGCATTAGATAGTGATCTAATTTCATTCTTTTGCGTGTAGCTGTTCAGTTTTCCCAGCACCACTTATTATAGAGGCTTTCTTTGCCACATTGTATATTCTTGCCTCTTTTGTCAAAAATAAGTTACCCATAGGTGCGTGGGTTTATCTCTGGGTTCTCTGTCTTTTCCATTGGTCTATATTTCTGTTTTTGTGCCAGTACCAAACGGTCTTGATGACTGTAGCTTTGTAGTATAGTCTGAAGTCAGGAAGGTCTATTCCTCCAGCTCCTTTCTTCTTTCTCAAGACTACTTTGGCTATTTGGGGTCTTTTGTGTTTCCATATGAATTATAAATTTTTTTTGTTCTAGTTCTGTGGCTGTTGGTAATTTGACAGGGATCACATTGAATCTGTTTATTGCATTTGGTGGTATAGTCATTTTCACAATATTGATTCTTCCTACCCAGGAATGTGGACTGTCTCTCCATCTGTTGATATCGTCTTTGATTTCTTTCATCAGTGTCTTATAGTTTTCTGTATACAGGTCTTTTGTTTCCTTAGGTAGGTTTATTCCTAGATATTTTATTCTTTTTATTGCAGTGCTGAATGGTATTGATTCCTTAATTTCTCTTTCCGATTTTTCATTGTTAGTATATAGGAGTACAAATGATTTCTGTGTATTGACTTTGTATCCTGTGACTTTGCTGAATTTGCTGATTAGCTCTAGTAATTTTCTGATAGTTTCTTTTGGGTTTTCTATGTATAGTATCATGTCATCTGCAAACAGTGAGAGTTTTACTTCTTTTCCAATCTGGATTCCTTTTATTTCTTTTTCTTCTCTAATTGCCATAGCTAGGACTTCCAAAACCATGTTGAATAATAGTGGTGAGAGTGAACACTCTTGCCTTGTTCCTGATCTTAGAGGGAAAGGTTTTAGTTTTCCACCATTGAGAATAATGTTTGCTGTGGGCTTTTCATATATGGCCTTTACTATGTTGAGGTAGGTTCCTTCTATGCCCATTTTTTGAAGCATTTTTTTTTATCATAAATGCATGCTGGATTTTGTCAAAGGCTTTTTCTGCATCTATTGAAATGATTATATGATTTTTATCTTTCAATTTGTTGGTGTGGTGTATCACATTGATTAATTTGTGTATATTGAAGAATCCTTGCATCCTGGAATAAACCTGACTTGATCAAGGTGTATGAGCTTTTTAATGTGTTGTTGGATTCTGTTAGCTATAATTTTGTTGAGGATTTTTGCATCTGTACTCATCATGATATTGACCTGTCATTTTCTTTTTTTGTGTTGTTTTTTCCTGGTTTTGGTATCAGAGTGATTGTGGCCTCACAGAATGAGTTTGGAAGTGTTCCTTCCTCTGCAAATTTTTTGGAAGAGTTTCAGAAAACTAGGCATTAGTTCTTCTCTAAATGTTTGATAGAATTCCTCCATGAAGTCATCTGGCCCTGGGTTTTTGTTTTGGGGGAGATTTTTGATCATTGTTTTAATTTCAGTGTTTGTAATTGGGTTGTTCATAATTTCTATTTCTTCCTGGCTCAGTCTTGGGAGGTTGATCTTTTGTAAGTATCTGTCCATTTCCTCTAGGTTGTCCATTTTATTAGCATATGGTTGCTCATAATATTCTCTTACGATCTTTTGTATTTCTGTGTTGTCTGTTGTAACTTCTCCTTTTTTATTTATAATTTTATTAATTCAATTTTTCTCCCTTTTTTTCTTGATGAATCTGGCTAGTGGTTTGTCAATTTTGTCTATCTTCTCAAAGAACCAACTTTTAGTTTTATTAATCTTTGCTATTGTTTCCATCATTTTTTTTCAGTTATTTCTGCTCTGATTTTTATGATCTCCTTCCTTATGCTGACTTTGGGGGTTTTAATTCTTCTTTTTCCAGCTGCTTTAGATGTAGCATTAGGCTGTCTGTTTGATGCTTTGCTTGCTTCTTGAGGTATGACTGTATCACTATAAACCTCCCTCTTAGAACTGCTTTTACTGAGTCTCATATGTTTTGGGTCACTGTGTTTTCATTGTCATTTGTTTCTAGGAATCTTTTGGTTTCTTTTCTTATTTCTTCAGTAACCTCTTTGTTATTTAGTAATGTATTGTTTAATCTCCATGAGTTTTTTTTTTTTTTTTGCCATTTTTTCCCTGTAGTTGGTATCTAGTCTCATAGCATTGTGGTCTGAGAAGATACTTGATACAACTTTAATTTTCTTAAATTTACTGAGGCTTGACTTGTGGCCCAAGATGTGGTCTATCCTGGAGAATGTTCCATGTGCACTTGAGAAGAAAGTGTATTCTTCTGCCTTTGGATGGAAACTCCTGAAGATATCAATTAGGTCCATTTGGTCTAATGTTTCATTTAAGGTTTGTGTTTCCTTATTGATTCTCTGTTTTGATGATTTGTCCAGTGATGAAGCTAGGGTGTTAAAGTCTTCTACTATTATTGTGTTGCTGTCAGTTTCTCCTCTTATGCCTGTTAGTGTTTGCTTTATGTATTGAGCTTCTCCATAGGTCTATGCACCTATGTTGGGTGCATAGATGTTTGCAATTGTTATGTCTTCTTCTTGGATTGATCCTTTGATCATTATGTAGTGTCTTTCTTTGTCTGTTAGGATATTCTTTATTTTAAAGTCTATTTTGTCTGAAAATAAGGATTGCCACTCCAGCTTTCTTTTGGTTTCCATTTGCATGGAATATCTTTTCCCATCCTTTTACTTTCAGTCTGTATGTGTCTCTAGGTCTGAAGTGGGTCTCCTGTAGGCAGCATATATATGGGTCTTGTTTTTGTATGTGTTCAGTCAGTCTGTATCTTTTGATTGATGCATTTAATTCATTTCCTTTTACAGTAATTATTGATACGTATGTTCCTATTGACATTTTATTGATTGTTTTGGGTTTGTTTTTGTAGGTCTATCTTTTCTCTTGTGTTTACTGGCTATGTAAGTCCCTTTAGTATTTGTTGCAAGGCTGGTTTGGTGGTGCTGAATTCTCTTAACTTATGCTTGTCTGTAAAGCTTTTGATTTCTCTGTTAATTTTGAATGAGATCTTTGCTGGGCATAGTAATTGTGGTTGTAGGTTTTTCTCTTTCAGTACTTTAAATATATCCTGCCATTCCCTTCTGGCCTATAGAGTTTCTGCTGAAAGATCTGCTGTTAGTCATATGGGTTTCCTTTGTATGTTACTTGTTGCTTTTCGCTTGCTGCTTTTAATGTTCTTTCTTTGTGCTGAGTTTCTGTTAGCTTGATTAATACGTCTCTCAATGTGTTTCTCCTTGTGTTTAACCTGTAGGGAACTCTCTGCATGTCTTGGACTTGATTGACTATTTCCTTTCCTATGTTGGGGAAGTTTTCAACTATCATTTCTTCAAAAATTTTCTTAGTACCTTTCTTTTTATCTTCTTCCTCTGGGACCCCTATAACTTGCACGTTGGTGCATTTAATATTGTCCCAAAGGTCTCTGAGGCTTTCTTCAATTCTTTTCATTCCTTTCCCTTTATTCTGCTCTTCAGCAGTTATTTCCACCATTGTATCCTCCAGATCACTTATCCATTCCTCTGCCTCAGTTATTCTGCTATTGGTTCCTTCTAGAGTATTTTTAATTTAAGTAATTGTGTTGTTCATCTGTTTGCTTATTCTTTATTTCTTCTATGTCCTTGGTGATTGTATTAACTATGTTAAATGCTTCTTGCATTTTCTCCATTCTATTTTCAAGTCTTTGGAGCATCTTTACTATCATTATTCTGAATTCTCTTTCAGGGAGATTACTTATTTCCTCTTCGTTTATTTGGTCTTGTGAATTTCTACCTTGCTTTTTCGTTTGTGCTGTATTTCTCTGTTTTTTCGTCTTTTTTTTCTAACTTGCTCCACTTGGGCTCTCCTTTTTCCAGGCTTTAGGGTTGTATTACATCTTCCTTTCGATTTTTGCCCTTGGAGGGAAATGTTGGTTGGGTGGTTTGTATTGATTTCTTATTGGGGGTGACTTGTGCCTGTGTTTTCATTTCAGGGAGCTTAGCCTGTCCCCCTGGAGGCCTGAGGTCTTCTGCTGTCACCCAAAAGTTGCTTTGTAGGAGTTGTTCTGTATCTTGATGAGTTTTTGATGTATTTGTGGGGAGGCTTTTGATCTTCCCATCTTACTCCTCTTCCATCTTCTTCCCAGCCTCTTATTCTATTTTAAGATTAATGTTAGATGTAACATTTGAAAAAAATTATTTTACAAGTAGATTAATAAAAGGTATTAGGAAAAGACAGACTTTTTTGGAAGGTAGGTACAGTATGAATGCAAGCAATTATCATTAACATTTAGCATTTATCTGCCTAAAGAAATCAAATTAATTCTATTTTGCTAAAATTGTAGGCATGCAGTATGAATCTTAATTACATGTGTTGCCCTTCATGGTTTTGTTTCTTTAATGTGCTATATAATACTTAATATATCTGAAAATATAGGTAGCCAAATTTTGAAAATGATCAATTAACATTTGTCATGTTGATATTTAACTCATGTTGATATTTCTCTTTCTCATCCCCCTTTCTTCTCTCTTATTGGTAGAATATTTACTGGTAGTTAGTTAATTAAAATTGTTGACTATTCATTATGGGGCAACCCAAAAGGTAAACTCTGTGTCTTTTCTTTTAAAAGCAAATCTTTACATTACTTACAAGAAAATATTTTTAAAGAGTTCTACAAAATAGTATGGGAATTAGCTGTTACCATGGGAGTAAACACAATTACCAAGCAGAGAAAGATGGATGGAGCTGTGAGCAGTGTGGTTCTTTAAATCAAAAATACAATAAAACAAATACAAAAAGGAATCTGGGAAGGCACTGTCAGAACAGTGATAGCAAAATTAATGGAATACCAACTTCCGTAAACTCCTTCCTCCATGAAAGCAATGAGAACACTGTTGAAAAAAGTGACAATCAGCGTTTTCAGAACTCTGGTAATTAATCAGAGACTTTCAGTAATCCATGAAGTAGTTTAATCAAGGAAAACATCTGAACCTTGGTAAGAACAATGGGATTTCTGGCTTGTAACTTGCCCTATTCCCTTCCCTTTTTCTGAGCTCCTCGGTAGCATTGTAAGCCAGTAGCACACAGTCACAGTAAAAACAGCAGCCTGGCAGCTACCAGAGGGGACAGAATGGAATTTGAATTTCTTTAAAATCATATTCTTGGAAAATTGCCCAGATTTTACCTTTCTGGAGGTTTTCTGGGAGACTCCGTTTGCTTTTTCCTGAAGACGTTTGTGTATTTCTAACTTCACGGGTACCTGAGGCAGTAGAGAACAGTGAATGCAAACAACAGACTAACCAAGAAGCTTGAAAGAAAAAGCGGCGGAAGGATAAATATCCATAGGGGTTTTGAAAAGCCCCACATATTCCTGGGCATCTACAAGTCCACACATATGTCTGTGGTCATGAGATCCAGTATAGTGGGCTGAACTGCATGTTTTCAAAATTTACATGTTGAAGTTCTAACTCCCAGTGTCTCAGAATGTGACTTTATTTGTTGATAATTAAGGTGTAATGAGGTCATATTGGTAGACTCTAACCTAACGTGACTGGTGTCCCTCTGGGAAGAGATTAGGACACAGACGCACAGAGAGGAAGGACCATGTGAAGACACAGAGAGAAGACGGCCACCTAGAAGCAAGGGAGGGAGGCTCTCGAAGGAAACTAACCCTGCCAACACCTTGATCTTGGATTCCTAGCTCCCAGAACTGTGAGAAAATTAATTTCTGCTGTTTAAACCATCAGTCAGTGGTACTTTGTTAAGAGAGCCCTAGCAAACGAATACCAACATGACCCTGAGCTCCCTCTGGTGTCTTTGGATCTTTTACGCAAATAGGAAGTAAGGCTACAGCAGATTCATCAACTGCATGAGTCAATGTTGAAGAATAGCCCCATGACCTTAGGGCCCCCAGAAAATACTGGGAGACTTCCTGGCCCTAGGAGTTTAAAAAAAATCACTGTCTAATTATTAGCTGTTCTCTAAGTCAACTAAACAGATATTCCCATAGTCATATATGATAAGGAATGTAGATTTTACCAAATTAGTTCAGAAAGGTCACTAGCCAAAGACATAAAATTAGCTGTTTTAAATACGTTCAAAGAACTAAAGGATACCATGCCCAAAGAACTGGAAAGAAAGTCATGACAATAGTATCTCACCAAACACAAAATACCAACAGAGAGATGGAAATTACAGAAAGACACAGATGTAAAGAACAGACTTTTGGACTCTGGGAGAAGGAGAGTGTGGGATGATTTGAGAGAATAACATTGAAACATATACATTACCATATGTAAAATAGATAACCAGTGCAAGTTTAATGCATGAAGCAGGGCACCTAAAGCCCGTGCTCTGGGATAGCCTGGAGGGGTGGAGGGGGGAGGAGGGAGGTGGAAGGGAGGTTCAGGATATGGGGGACACGTGTGTACCTCTGGTCGATTCATGGTGATGTATAGCAGAAACCATCACACTATTGTAATTATCCTCCAATTAAACAAATAATAAAGAAAATAAATTGCAGGAAGAACAGAAGAGTAATTCTTCAGTTGAAAAGTGGAGTAAAAAAATTCACCAGAAGGCTTCTATTAGATTCCTATGACTGTTCTAACAAGTTACTACAAATTGGGTGGTTTAAAACAACATAAATTTATTTTCTCACAGTTCTGGAGTCTAGATGTCTGAAATGAGTTCACTGGGCTCCAGACAAGATGTGAATAGGACCACCCTCCCTCAGAGGCACTATGGGAGAATCTGTGCCTTCCTCTTCCAGTCTCTGTTGATCACTGGCATTCCTTGGCTATGGTCACACCCTTCTAATCTCTGCCTCTGTGGCCACACCGCCTTTCCTCTTCTACTCACAATCAAATATTCCACTGTATCTCTCTTCTAGGGCTATATGTCACTGCATACAGAGCTGACCCAGATAACCTATGATAACCTTCTCCACAAATTCAAAATGTGAGTGCTTGCCAGTTCAGGGTATGCAGTCGTCTATTGCTTTTTAAAAGTTGATGAGCAGGGTATTGAGATCCAGGTAAGTTGGTTTATTTGTTGGTAAAAAATGTAGAATTTTATTTTCTAACAACCAAAAGGAAGGGTTTTGCAAAGGAAACCCAGGGGATAGTTTAGAAGCAGCAGTATGTAGCCAGGAGAACCCCAACAGTGCCCTTTTCTGCTCACTGTTCTTGGGCTATGGAAAATGAGCAAATGCTGAAGGACAGGCAAAAGTTTCTTAAAGCCAGATGGTAGGGGAAAGTTCTAGAGTTATTGAGAAGAGAGTAGGTTTTTTTTTTTATGATGATTATTGTGACTTTAGAATAAACTTTCCAGAGATCACCATGGCAAGCGGTTCAACTGACCAGTAATGATCAGAGATAAAGGATTACAAAGTAACATGGAGGCAACAGAATAGGGAGAGAAGAAGCTTCTGTTTAGAGAGAAAGTAAAAGAGATGGAATGAGAGTTATTGGGAAGATAAGTGACTTAGACTGTCCAGAACTAGATACATCCTCTAGAACAGGACAAGAGTTAATAGATGCTGTTAGCTGTGATACTGTACTTTCATAAATATTTTTCTCACATTATCATTGATATTAGATTTTACAGTTAATGCTTATTAATTACTGAATATATGAGTGTAGTAGGTAATTTAATGGTTATGGCTCTAAGCCCATTTTCACTACTTGTTGGAAATTCTGGCAGGAGGAATTTAATAACTTGATACTTCTGAGAGTGACCACAAAGGTTCAGAGTTTGATAATGCTCTGAGTGACAGAGCTGAGGATGCGATGACTGACAATCTCTAGGAAGTAATATCAGGTCAAATATATATATATTTATTTTTATTATTATAATTATATATATATATCAAACACATGTGTCCTCAGAAAGTCTACTTCACTTTCTTGAGCAAAGCTCTGTAGATAAAAAGATTCATTTGACACTAGCAAGCAGGTCCAGACCTTCTGGGGACTAGCCGAGGTAAATGAGGAGCTGAGTAGGGGTGTAGTCACTTGTGGGCTTCTAAGGAACATGTTTGAATGAAAAAAAATTACAATAACCCTCTACCTTTCCCGGACACAGCGTCTCATTGGATAATAGCCAAGTACACAGAACCACATTTATGGTAATTTCTCAATCTCCATGCACACATTTTAGATCTGAACAAAATGTACTGTAGAAGAGAGACAAGCAGTGAAAGCAGAATAAATGTAACTGAATATGGTACTAATATAGGAAGCACTCTTCTGGTTGATGAAAAGAACATTATTGTTTAATATTTAGGGCAGAAGTTTTATTGCTGTTAAGAAAAATTCTCAAAACCCAAAAGGTGGTGTGTTTTTCCTCTATAAAAGCTATAGGAGCTGTATTTCACAGCTGAACATTCACATTTTCTTATGCTTGAATCACACAGGGTAATTTTAGCTAAAAATTGCAATCAGAAATAAAGTTTGGATAAATACAAATTTTGAAAGCCTAATACTTTGGAGTATCTTTGTTTCCAGACTTAACACAAATACTTTCACTGCTAAATACATGTGAAAATGTGTGAATTCTGACTGTAAATCTATAAATACCTGTCATGATAATATTAACTCTACAGTATGTAAACCTTTTTTTGGGTTTGATTTCAAAGGTACTTTGTGCTTAGCATTTTAATATTACATTTTAAGGTAACAACTGTTAGGAAGACTTTTTGGTAAAAATGTTTTTTTTTTTTCCTTCTCACTTGCAGTTTGGTTGCAACAAAGGAAACAGACAGTGCAAGGTCTCGAAGTGCCCCAATGTCACCTTCTGACTTTCTAGATAAATTAATGGGAAGGACGTCGGGGTATGATGCCAGAATCAGACCCAATTTTAAAGGTAATTGTTCTGCTTACTACAATATATATAATTAAGCAAGATAAAATTCCAAATTGATTCTCCCCCAAATTCTAATACTTATTTCCAATAATCCTTCAAGCACCATGTTGGTCAAAGAAGAAATGTATTCTCGTGTTAATAGCTATCACAATTTGTTTTCTTTGGGTCGTACAACATTACGTTGGTTTTAAGTGTACAGCTTCATGATTCAATTTTTTATACACTATAAAGTGATGGTCACAGTGACATTAGTTAAAAAAACCCTTAGAGAGTTTGTGGGAGAATGAACACATGTGTTGAATGTTGTATGACTAAGTCCCTTCGCTGTTCACGTGAAACTGTCACAACATTGTTAATCCACTATACCCCCATACAAAATAAATTATTTTTTTTAAAGGAGAAAGGTGACAAAAGAAAACTCTTAGAAAATGCCTAGATAAATGATTAGGCAATAGGAAAATGTTTTTAAAATATAAAATTCTTGGGAAAAACTTATGTGTTTGACCTCTCAGTAATTTATAAATTTTGAAAGAAGAAAACAAAAAAATCTTGGTAGAGACATTCTCAGACAATTTGCAAAAATTAAATAAGAATATTCAATCTAACAGTCAATGAAGTTTAAGTTATAATAATGTGATAGCACTTTCACCTTTAAAATTATTAACATTTAACAATAAGCAAGGTGAAAAGACAGCCTTCAGAATGGGAGAAAATAATAGCAAATGAAGAAACAGACAAAGGATTAATCTCAAAAATATACAAGCAACTCCTTCATAAATTATGTCTGCAAAAAGAAAAAAAAAAAGTGCATCCTTCAAACCCATGGAAACCGCAGGCCAGCCCTACGCTAGGGGACAATGGATGGCGGCAGGGAGCTTTTTGGGACAGGTATCCATGGCCTCTGCTACTCCATCTAATGCCCCACCTCCTTTCCTGTTAATGGTGACTGAATTTTGTGCCTCTTAGCATGTTAGCTTCCTTCTCCATGTTGTACTAATCATCACTTATTTAGGCTTTTCTCTGTTTCATATATCAACTATTTTCTTCTGCCTTCTATATTTTATACCATTAAGCCAATTCTGACTTTCCTGTCATTCTCTTTGGTGTGATATGTCTAGTCTCATTTTTATTCACTAATATCATTTTTATGTCCTTGGAAAGTATGACAACCATGCTCAATCTTCCATCTTGAAATAGAAGCTTCCAGGAGTCATTTGAAACTAGAAGCCAGTTTAACAGATAAAAAGCAATCAAATAGCAAATAAAAGTACGTCCATAGGCAATAAAATATTATTTCACCAGACTATTTTGCTAGCTTTTTCTAGATTTTATTTCTTTTCTTTGACTCTATTGTTTAGGTCCTCAGTTGGTCTTTATAACCTTAAATCTAATTTGGATCCAGGCAGAAAGGACTGCCAGCAGTCACCTGTTTGTGTATTCCTCCTGTACATTTACCACATTTGTGTTAAGTTTTTTATTGTTTCCAGTGACCATTCCCTTTATCTAGGAATAATGTTGTTTGCCTTCACTATGTCTTTGTATTTGCTGTTTTTCCATCTGTGATATTCCTCTGTATTAATCTTTTTATCCCACTTCATAAATCCAATTTTCATATACTCTATTCTGCTATAACACATTCTATCCCCAGAGTGGATATGTACCCAATACTCATTTCTGCCCATTTTTTTTCAGGGAAAGTGTTAGAATCTTTTTATCCATTTTAATTATTCCTATCCATCCAGACACTACTTTTCTTGAATAAAATTCAGTTTTTTAAAAAAAGCTGTATTTTCTATTTGCATTTTTATATCATGCAAGGTCATTTTAATAAGAAAAATTCCTAATAATAAATCTTTCTAAAATTGTAGACAAACACCTGAGTCACAGATTTAAACTCTGCATCATAAGTTTTTAGATTTTGTTTGATTATTCTTTAATATATTCTCTCTGTAGTGGTTATTTCTATTTTTTGTTTTAAAACAATCTCAGACTAACAGAAGATTTTCAAGTATAGCTTAGCACAGACTATTTTTTCCCCAAACCTCTTGAAAGCAAGTTGTTGACCTGATGCCCCAATAGTTGGATGTATCATACAGATAAGAATATTATCTTAGATAGCTACAGTCTGATCACTGAAACAAGCAAATTAGCATGGATATATTGTGCTCAGTCATGTCTGACTCCTTGAGACCCCTTGGACTGTAGCCCGCCAGGCTCTTCTATCCATGGGATTTCCCAGGTAAGGATACTGGAGTGGCTTGCCATTTCCTTCTCTAGGGGATATATTGCCACCATCTAATTTAGAACTCCCATTCAGATTTTATCAATTATCTAAATAATGGCTTCATAGCAAAAGAATCCAGTTTAGAATCATGTCTTATGTTTCATGGGTCATTTCTCATTGTCTTCTTTAGGCAGAACAGACCCTCCTTCCTTTGTCATTATCTTGGCATTTAGAAAATATTATTCCTTTATTTAACAGAATGCTTCTCAATTTGCAATAGTCCAATGTTTCCTCATGATTCAGTTTAGATAATGCATCTTGATAGGAATATCACAGAAATGATGCTATGTTCTAATTGCACCTTCTTAGATTGTGGACCTTGTAAATTTTTACCATGACTGATGATGTTAATTATTATTAACTGGCTAAGTGGATTCCTGATAGAATGTGTCTCTATATACACACATATACATGTAAGTATTCATATACATACATATTAATTTACATCTATGTATTTATCTCTCTCTTTTGAAAACCGTGAGTTCTCCCTGATAGCTATACTACCCTACATTTATTCTAGTTTCTGAGTTTCCATGTTTTAACTCCTTCATTTGACAGTAAGGCTCCCATTATTTTCTTTCTTTCTTTATTTGAATGCACTTGGTTGTGGCGTGTGGACTCAGCTGTGGTTTGTGAGACCTAGTTCCCTGGTGCCCCCTACATTTGGAGCATAGAGTGTTAGCCGCCGGACCACCTGGGAAGTCTTGGCTCCCATTATCTTTAATATAATTACATGTTTGATCAATACATAATGAATCTCTTTTGTCTGTTGCGACTCCCTTTCCTGCCTGGTCCTGATCAGACTATCACTCCCCTTGCCAGGATGCCCCCATGTGGACATGCTCCTCACCCTTCTCTGGTTCTAAAATCCCACACCTGGCTGCCTCACTCAGGCTTCAACACCCGGTGCTGGTGTTGTGAAATCCTTCTCACCCTGCTCTAGTTGACCACACTCCTGCAGCCATCCCCAGCTTGAAGCCTATTGTACACTGCCCACGTGAATGGCTTTCGGCTACATTTTTCAGGAAGGAAAGGTAAAGGGAAGGATAAACTGGATCCTATTTTTAGGCCAAACTTTTCAAACCTTTTTTCTAGTATCTGAAACATAATTGAAAATATGGATTTAAAGTCATCAAATATGCTTTTGTCAATCAAAATAAAGTATCTTTCCTCATGACATGGCTAATATATATATATGTGTATATATATAATAAAAACAAATCTAAACATAAAAACAAAATCTAAACAGATTTTTTTAAAAGTTTAATCTTTCGATTGCATTCTTGTATCTTTAATAAGGGTGAGACTTTAATGCAACATTACATTAAAAATTTTTAGAGTCATTTTCATGAATACATGGATTTTTTTTTTTTTGTCTATGTGTTTACTCTGTATCTGCCTGGTGAACAATTCTTCCCCAACATGAATGACAATAAGGTAACTGCCAAGGCTTTGTATTGTACTTTGCCATTTTGCCTTGGTCCACCTCTGAACTTAAAAGCCACATTCTATTTAAGAAACATCTAAAAGAAAACATGCTTCTGAAAATGTCTGCAGCTACTGTAATTTGCTTTTCAGGCCAATGATGGCTAATGCAGTGAACAATTTTAAAGCACACTTGCCATTTAGATCCTATAGCAGTTATTTGTTCTGTTGCTAAACATAGAGGTATATCAGATGGATGTAATAGCTTTTGCTTTGACACAGAAGTAGCACATTGACCAACGACTGCTAAACAGGTGCTCTCTGTAATGGCAATAGAAGATCTACAGTCTTCTCTGAGCATCATTTTCTACACAACTTTTTAATACTGTATATATCATCAGGTCAGTTCAGTTCAATTGCTCAGTTGTGTCCAACTCTTTGTGACCCCATGGACTGAGGCACACCAGGCTTCTCCGTCCTTCATCAACTCCTGGAGCTTGTGCAAACTCACGTCCATCGAGTTGGTGACACCATCAAACCATCTCATCCTCTGTTGTCCCCTTCTCCTCCTGCCTTCAATCTTTCCCAGAATCAGGGTCTTTTCCAATGAGTCAGTTCATGGCATCAGGTGGCCAAAGTATTGGAGTTTCAGCTTCAGCATCAGTCCTTCCAATATATATTAATAATGAAGGTAAAAAGACTTCTCCATGACCTGCCCTGATCTGACATGGACCAGAAGCTTAACATGCAGAATATACTGCTTTATAAATATTATGGTAGTGCATCTATCTTGTTCCTGGCAACCTATCTCCACTGTCACTGTCCTTAGTCAGGGCCATTCTATTTCCCATCTGAACAGTTACAATAAATCCCTGTTTTTTTCTGTCTCTAAGCTTTTGCTATCCATTCAAACATTCACCATATTGTATTGGTTTTCTTCATTCTCATGATAAAGAATCTTGTAATGACTCCTTCATGTTCATGAAGTAAATTACAAAATACTGTGATTTTACTTCATAGGAATTCTATGATCTAGCCCAAGGCTATCTTTAGAAATAATAAACATTTTTTTTCACATTGCTTCATATCTTAGTATATTTTTAAAATTAAAAAATTAATTCTATTATGGATATGTATTTCAGATATATGCATATGTACATATCATGTGGATATATATATGTATATCTTTCTAGTGAATGCTCTATTTTTGAAATTAAGATTTGGTGTCTGCGTGCACCCCAATGTTAATCGCAGCACTGTTTATAATAGCCAGGACATGGAAGCAACCTAGATGCCCATCAGCAGACGAATGGATAAGGAAGCTGTGGTACATATACACCATGCAATATTACTCAGCCATTAAAAAGAATTCATTTGAATCAGTTCTAATAAGATGGATGAAACTGGAACCCATTATACAGAGTGAAGTAAGCCAGAAGGATAAAGACCAATACAGTATACTAACGCATATATATGGAATTTAGAAAGATGGTAATGATAATCCTATATGCAAAACAGAAAAAGAGACACAGATGTACAGAACAGACTTTTAGACTCTGTGGGAGAAGGCGAGGGTGGGATGTTTCGGGAGAACAGCATCGAAACATGTATATTATCAAGGGTGAAACAGATCACCAGCCCAGATTGGATGCATGAGACAAGTGCTCGGGGCTGGTGCACTGGGAAGACTCAGAGGGATCGGGTGGAGAGGGAGGCGGGAGGGGGGATCAGGATGGGAAATACATGTAAATGCATGGCTGATTCATGTCAAGGTATGGCAAAAACCACTATAATATTGTAAAGTAATTAGCCACCAACTAATTAAAATAAATGGAAAAAAAAAGAAACAGAAAAAAAAAAAGGTTTGGTGTCTGAATCCCTTCACCTTTCTTTCTGCTGAAGAAGAGAACACATAACAAATAAGCAGTAAAACAGAAACCAGATCTGCTCTTTGTATGTACTAATAACCAGGTGAGGAACACGTCTGATAACTGACGGATTGGACAATAAAGCTTAGACATGAAAGCACTGGGATTTACTTTACTACACATCAAACTGAGCTTTGGAAGCCAGGTTGCCTTTCTGATGTTAGGAAGATTATATTGCATCTGGTGGGAGGCATGTTGGAGAAGCAAGACCTGGAGTCTTGTTCATTCGATGTGAGGCATCATGCTCCCAACGGTTAGGGCTGGTCCTCAGTAGCCACTTCTCCCACAAGTGACCATGGCTCTTCTGTGGAAACGTGCTATTTTAGAGAGAAAACAAGTGCATCCCAGGAGCTGTCCTTCCAGCACAGTGCTTAATTCTGTTCCTTGCAGAATTCTTCTGGAGTCATTAGGTGGTACCGAACAGTGCCTGGTCCCAAGGAATGCATCAGAACAGACTTTATCAACTTCAGGTTACCAAAGCCTACACTGAATTTTCAACTTTAATCCAGTTTTTCACCAATTTTACCTACAATTCTCTACATAATAATTAATTTAGAGGATGAGACCAAATAAATAAATAAAGTGCCTGTTCCTTGCTGAGTTAAAATAAGAAAATCATCTTCCCACTGTTTTATTTATTCCAATTTCAGCCAAAGAGATTGCCCTCAGATTGAGCTAACAGTTCTGTAGCAGCAGTTACATTTGGGGCCATGTTTCCCCAACATAGATGTGCCTAAAGTCGCATTTTATTGGAAGGTGAATTAACCCAATACTAAAACATTTGCGTTTTCCCTCTTCCAATGGATTTGAGTCAATAAAGCACAACAGAATTTATCTTAAGCAAAAGGGTATCCCCCAGATTCACATTGCTGTGACCAGAAAAGGAAAATAGCAGGGTTTTAGAGTTCTCAAGAGAAAAAGAGAATAGCTTAGCTATTCCTTGGTGGCTCAGAGGGTAAAGAATCTGCCTTCAATGCAGGAAATGCAGATTTGATCCCTGGGTCAGGAAGATCCCCTGGAGAAGGAAATGGCAACCCACTCCAGTATGCTTGCTTGGAGAATCCCATAGGCAGAGGAACCTGGAAGGCTACAATCCATGAGGTTGCAAAGAGTCAGACACGACTGAACAACTAACACTTAGAAAGTATCAAAGATTGGTTTTTAGTTTTTCAAGATTTCAGTCAGCCTGTGCATAAAGCAGAGACATTACTTTGCCAAAAACGTCCATCTAGTCAAAGCTATGGTTTTTCCAGTAGTCATGTATGGATGTGAGATTTGGACTATAAAGAAAACTGAGCACTGAAGAATTGATGCTTTTGAACTATGTTGGAGAAGACTCTTGAGAGTCCCTTGGACTGCAAGGAGATCCAACCAGTCTATCTTAAAGAAAATCAGTCCTGAATATTCATTGGAAGGATTGATGCTGAAGCTGAAACTCCAATACTTTGGCCACCTGATGTGAAGAGCTGACTCATTTGAAAAGACCCTGATGCTGGGAAGGATTGAAGGTGGGAGGAGAAGGGGACAACAGAGGATGAGATGGTTGGATGGCATCACCGACTCAATGGACATGAGTTTGAGCAAGCTCTGGGAGTTAGTGATGAACAGGGAGGCCTGGCGTGCTGCAGTCCATGGGGTTGCAAAGAGCTCAGAATGAGTGACTAAACTGTAACTGTAACTGTGTATTTATTGTAGAGTTCACCACCACTTACATTAAGTAAAATACATATATACATATATAACTATATATGTTATCTTCTAACCATTAATTGTGACTTCATATTTCTCTTATGATGGGATAAATTAACCATAGAACAAAATATCTGTGCTTTTTCTTCTCTTTAGTCAGTTCAGTCGCTCAGTCATGTCTGACTCTTTGTGACCCCATCGACAGCAGCACACTAGGCTTCCCTGTCCATTATCAACTCCCAGAGCTTGCTCAAACTCATGTCCATTGAGCCATCCAACCATCTCATCTCTGTCGTCCCCTTCTCCTCCTGCCCTCAATCTTTCCCAGTATCTCTCCCAGTCAGTTCTTTGCATCAGGTTGCCAAAGTATTGGAGTTTCAGCTTCAACATGAGTCCTTCCAAAGAATATTCAGGACTGATTTCCTTTAGGATGGACTGATTTGATCTCCTTGCAGTCCAAGGGACTCTTAAGAGTCTTCTCCAACACTGCAATTCAAAAGCATCAATTCTTCGGCACTCAGATTTCTTTATAGTTCAACTCTCACATCCATACATGACTACTGGAAAAACCATAGCTGTGACTAGATGGACCTTTGTCAGCAAAATAAAAGAAGACCTTTGTCTGCTTTTTAATATGTTGTCTAGGTTGGTCATAGCTTTTCTTCCAAAGAGCAATCGTTTTTTAATTTCCTGACTACAGTCACCATTTGCAGTGATTTTGGAGCCCCCTAAAATAGAGTCTCTCAGTTTCCATTATCTCCTATAGTAGGATGATGGGAGAGCAAGAATGACTGTTATGCTCCAAGACAATAAATCTAGAATGGGGTAAGTCTGAAGGAAGAGAGAGTTAACAGAATATTTGATGAGTCTGATATGGAAACACAGTTTAGACATTTCAGGACTTGTGGATAATCTGATGATACATATGGAAGAAACTATATGAAATATATAAAACAATTATCCACTTCAAGACCATGTTTTGCAGAAAAGAAACAGTGATCATAGTGTATTATATGGTTAGCTGGCATACTATTTACTTTGTCATAATAATGTAAAACTGGGGACTTCCCTGGTGGCCCAGTGGCTAAGACTGCATGTTCTCACTACAGGGGGCCCAGGTTTGATACCTAGTCAGGGAACTAGGTCCCACATTGTTGTTCTATCATCCAGTCGTCTGATTCTTTGTAACTCCATGAACTGCAGCATGCCAGGCCTCTTTGTCCCTCACCATCTCACAAACTTGCCCAATGGACAAGTTTGTGTCCATTGCATCAGGGAAGCCATCCAGCCATCTCATCCTCTGATACCCCCTTCTTCTTCTGCCCTCAATCTTTCCGAGCATCAGGGACTTTTCCAGTGAGTCAGCTGTTCATATCAAATGAGCAAACTACTGGAGTTTCAACTTCAGCATCAGTCCTTCCAACTAGCATTCAGGATGAATTTCCCTTAAGATTGACTGGTTTGATCTCCTTGCTGTCCAAGAGACTCTCAGGAGTCTTCTCCAGCACCACAGTTTGAAGGCATCAGTTCTTCGGCGCTCTGCCTTCTTTATAGTCCAGCTCTCACAGCTGATTGAGAACTCAATTATGTTCATGTGAAAGTGAACTAACAGAAGAATTAGCATTAGGTATCAGTTTTTGTGATTTTATCTGACTTGCTGAGACAAGATGAACTGAATTATTTTAATGCCTATCACACAGTATTTCAGTGTTTTTTATTTATATAGCTATCAAGCCTAATAACAAGGCTTATATAATATCAAGCCTAATAACAAAGTTTGTAGCCAAAAACTGAAATGCTTTGAATTCTTTTTTTAAAATGACATATAAGATGCATGGAATTATTTGAAAATATTTTAGATAAGCATCCAATGAGCCCTTCTGTTTTAATCTCTCTTTCAGGCCCTGCAGTTAACGTCACATGCAACATATTCATAAACAGCTTTGGTTCTATTGCTGAGACAACCATGGTAGGTAGGCCTGTTGACTTTATAATGAATTGCACACTAAAGTAATTTATAATCATGTTCATGTCATTTTTTTCTGCTAATTTTATGTAATGTAAAGCTAAAATTCATATAATGAGATTTTAAAAGATAAAATTGAATGTATAATTAAATTACAATCAAGGCAGGTAATATGTTTCATTTAGAGATGGTATATTAGAGAATAAAAGTAAGTGAAAACACAATTGATCTCTCCCATTTCAGTAACTATTAGATCTCACATTAAAACTAAAATTAAAAAAAAACACTAAAATTTTACCATAAGAATTATTCATTTGCAATGTTCTTTATTAAGCAGAAATAAGCATAGGAGTAACTAATGTCATGTTTAATTATTCTGTATGCTTAAGTGTGCTTATAATGTTATTTTAAATATTTTGATTATTTTTCCAAATAAATGTGGTATCTGCTTAAATATCATAAATATTTTGCAAATTGTGGTGTGTGCTTTAATTTAACTAAACTCACTGAACTGAGACTTCATTACTGCGTGATTGAGAACTTAATCAAGTTGTTAAAGCCCAACAAATTATCATTCCAAGCCCAACTTATTCTGCTTTGGATTTTATAACTTTCTCTAAAGATCATGTTGTATCTTTTCTTTGTCCTATATTTTCATTGTGCATTTTAGGGAAAATAAAAATGCAGAGATAGACTCATGAATCACTGAATATCTGTTAAGATTATCAGGGATATTTTTAAAAATTGAAACTATGTATTGTGCTTCTTAAATTACCTAGAGTTATACTTCATTCCTAAATTTAGCAAATATAATCCAAATTAATTTTCAGAGTTGCTTTTAGCTAAAATATGATATGAAGAACTTAGATTTATTAGCTAAAACCATTATTGAAAGAATTATTCTTATTTTACATGTATCAGAATAACTTCATAGCAAATTTTCTAAGGAAAAAAAAATCTAATATGTAAATTATTTTACGGGGAGCTGTGTGGAGTTGTGTGTGTGCACATGTGTGTATATATGTGTACATAGAAGATCTTTCTCAACAGGAAGAGATTTTATTCAGGCACCACTTTTTAAAATACTGTTTTGCTCATGTATACATTTAGTCATTTACCAGCATCTCTGTGGTTCTATTAAAACTCAATACAGTGTAATTACAATAAAAGTATCACTGGAATAGAACTGAACTCATTTTGGGGAAATTGCATAGAATTTTCTTCATTGGACTATGTAAGTTAACACTTAGGTATGTACATATGTGTAAACACAGAGAAAATTATATTATTTGCTTGTATAAGAATACTGTGGTTCTGGTGCAAGTTTGATGCAGAAGTCACTATAATCCCATTTCAGAAGTTGACCTATTATGGATTCTTGTTGAATATATGGCCCTGATTTATAATCCTGTATTTGTCCATACCCCATTCAAATCATATTCATAGATAAAGGAAACTCTACTGAATTTTTTTCTAACTAGACTTCCCAAATTATATTTCTAGCCCTGGCAACTTTCTCATTTTAATTGCTATTATACAACAGTGTGTCATCCTGAAAGCCTGGACATATGTTTATACTTTCTCTTTTGCAAGATCACTTCAGCGAAACAGTTTCAACAGCAATAGTTGGAAAGGTTTTTAGCCTGATTTGTTTTTGTGGGGTGGAGTAAGGGGTTTGGAAAAAAGAGAGAACATGGCCAGATTTCCTCATTAGAACCTCAAAAACTGTCATGTTCCTGAAGGTCTCTGCTTTTTGTGACATAATTCATCAGTCTACCACCAAGTGGTTATAACACAAACTTCATAGGATGACTGTACCTGCTAAACTTCTTACCCTTAATAATTTTAAACAGATTTCTTTGCAGAATACTACTATACCCAAAGCTTGAAAAGTATTACAGATACACCTTCTCAGGGACACTCAGTTTTATTTCCCTTCTCCAATGTAGAAAACCTGTCCATTCTTTCATCCTCTATCATAACGTATCACTTTCAAATCATTTTTAGCATCTATCATCTTCTTCTCCAGTTATGAGCAGCATCAGTGAATACTAATGAAACACCCTAGAGGTAAAATATTATAAAATTAACTAAGTCCACCCTAGTACCTTTCCTTTTAGTCTCCAAGACCCCTAAATATGTGACATTATTTTTATCCACATAATCAGATTCAGTTTTTTTTTTAATTAATGGTTTTAAATATAGTATCTGAAATATGGTGTCTGTCTATACAGTCATAGAGAGAAATTAGAACTTGTTATATCTTTTACTTTAAAATCTTAAAATATTTTGCTACACTTAATTACTTTGATGTATTATATGCATCATTTACAACATCACTGATTTGCAACTAAACTTTATTCCATTGTTTTACATGGCATAATATTAACTTATTTTTACAAAGTCGTTCATACATTTACTCAACATTCACATTTTTTATACAAATATACTTTTCTTTTGTTCTTACAATAAATAATTGAATTCAACTAAGACAATGTGTTACATTGAGAGGACGGAATTTCAAATGACCTATAATCGTTAACAGATATCTTTGCATCTGAGAATTCATATCTAAAATAAAGCTAAATAATTCTCCCAATCTTGTCTTTGCTTAACAAAGGCCTTAACCATGCTCAGTGTTTTCACCAACCAACTAGATAACGCTACCTCTACTGATCTAGTCTCTAACCTATTGTATCTCTCCCCATTTAAGAATAAACATTAGTCCATTTGAGGTAATGATTTGATTTTTGAGAAAATTTCTCTAGCTGATATTCTGCTTATTTAACCATTTTTTTGAAAATTAAGTTAATTCAAATCTTTAACTTATTTTGCATTTACTTCTTGCACCAACTTTGTTTTTCTTAATATTTATGTGCATTTCTTCCCAATAGCATGAGTTCAAACTTCTTTTAACTGTGAAACTCATCCTTTCCCGATGTTGATTAGTCTAAATAATACATTACCAGTCATTCTCACTTGAGTACAATTTTATTATTCTTGAGATAAAATCATTGAAACTTTTCTATGTATGTAGTGGAAATACTGAAGTTCCTTATTTCTCTTATGTTAGAGCCCTGGTGGCTCTATTAGTAAAGAATCCACCTGTAATACGGGAGACCTGGGTTCGATCCCTGGATTGTGAAGATCCCTAGAGAAGGAAAAGGCTACCCACTCCAGTGTTCTGGCTTGGAGAATTCCATGGACTGTATAGTCCATGGGGTCGCAGAGTCGGACACGACTGAGGAACTTTCACTTTTTCAGAGTCAGATGTCATTATGTGTAATGAGATTCTCTAAGGATTTGTTCAGCCTCTATTCTACCAAATTCATTTTCTTCTTTGGCAGGTAATGATTTAACAATTGTTGGAAACCACAGTTCTTAAAAAGATTAAATTAAAAATATAACTTGTTTGCTATCATGAGTCACCCTTCCGTTTTACAGCATGGCCTTGATGAGAGAGGTGCATTTATCCTGACTTTTAAATGGGGTGACAAGAGGAGCTCATAATTGTGTTTTTTTTCAGTTCCCCAAATAATAATTTATTCTGTATTTACAGTAATTGTTTTTATTGTTATGATGAGGTGAAGCTTAACATCTCTGCATTGAGTGCTTCTTGGTAAGCAGTAAGCATACTCCTGTAAACCTGTGGTGAGTTGTGCATAAGGATTATATGCCAGGATGACAGCGTTTGTAAGTTGGGCTTTAAAAAAAAATGCACAAGTTGGGCTTTAAAAAAAAATGCCTCATATATACCTCTGCAGCAGTTTGGGTGTGTATATAGCATAGTATTTCAAAGTAGATGTATTGGCATAACCTCCTGCCTTCAGCAAACAGATGGCTCTCCATCTTGCCACACATATGTTGGAGAGAGAATTGCTCTGCTGTATGCCTTAAGTCAATATTTACTCAGTGAACTGTGGCTTTTCACCAGAGCCCACAGAATAAATTAATTTTACAAAATAAAAACAAAAAAGGTTAGATGTTTGGTATAATGCTTTTTCAGATGCCTGTCTACGGAGATGTATGGTGGGATGGGTTGAGAGTGTCTGAGGGTCTACTGTGATCTCACAGAATGGTCGGACTGGACGCTTTTTCTATTTTCCACACAAATTATAGGTTCACATTTTAGTTGCAATAGTAATCATGCAGATGTAGGTGTTACTTCAAATCACTGGATCATTAGATTCCCCAGAGAAATCTAAGCTAATATGGCATAAAAAATTGATAGTGTCATTTACATGTTCTTAATGGAATCTTTAAAACTCCTACACTGTCTTTTTTTCTAAGTATATTTTTATCAAATAAAGCTATGCACTTTTTGCAGAGCTATTAATAATAACATAATGCTCATGCAACTGTCACCATCTTAAGAAACTAAACATTACAAATACAAATTGAAATTGACTATGAACTCTTGCCCAAAGCACATTTCTCTACCTTCCCAAGGAAAGCTTTGTTCCTGAATTTAATATTAAAATTCATTCTGCATGACTGAAAATGTCAATAGGATTGTCATACTGTAATACTCACATATAACTTGATTTTTTTGGTTCAAATGTATATTTTTTGAGACAAGCCTTGTTTTTAGGCTTATCTTTCACTTTCATTTGAGCAAATATTCCATAATGTAGTTATCTGTTCTACATTTGTTGGACTTTTTGATTGTTTGTAATGTTTTGCTTCTATAAAAAACTGTGCCTTGAAAATTATTGCACGTTATCTTTCAATATACATACGTAGACTATTCTGTAGGGTGTGTGTGAGTGGTGTGTGTGAGTGTGTGTGCACTCAGTCACTCGGTCGTGTCTGACTCTTTGTGACCCCTTGGACTGTAGCCTGCCAGGCTCCTCTGTCCACGGGATTTCCCAGGCGAGAATACTGGAGTGGGTTGCCATTTCCTTCTTCAGGGGATCTTCCCCACCCAGGGATTGAACCTGTGTCTCCTGCATTGGCAGGCAGATTCTTTACCACTGAGCCACCTGGAAAGCCCTCTTCTACACGGTATATACCCGGAATTGGAATAATTTGACCCAAGTTGATATTCTCAGGCATAAAATCACTTGGTTCAGACACTGCTTTCCAAATTGGTCAGTCTGAAATACCTACTAGCAGATTTATGAGATTTCCTCTTTTATGTTTCCCACAGCTAGTATTTAGCCACTTGGAATTTACTTGTTTCTTATCATATACTTCCTTGATTAAGAGTGAGATTATGCATTTTTCATGAGTGTTTTGGAGTCACTTTGGTGTTCTTTGTGCAAAATGCCTCTATGCATTGTTTCCCAATTTATATTGGTTTGCTTTTATTGTATACACACAAATGTAACCTCCAGCCCACCCACACACGTACATGCATTATTCCAAAGGTGAATGAATACTTTGTCAGTTGCATGTATACAAATACCAATTCTGCTCTTTTCAATGTGTTTATGAGTCTTTGGATGTATAAATAATTTAAATTTTTGTTTACAAAATGTAACCTTGTTTTACTTACTGGCTTGTGTTTCTTTATCTTAACAAATTCTTCTCTCACCTAAGTTCACAAAGATATCTTCTTATCTTTTCTCCTAAAAATGCTTTGCTTTTCCTATCTAGGTTTGAATTCACCTGGAATTTTGTGCAGTTCTATGTGTGTGTATGATGTGCAGGAAGCATTAATTTTCATTTACTTCACAACTGAGTAATTCTTTCCAATAATCCATAACTATACATCTGTCATATATGTTCCTAAGTTGAATGAGTCTGTTTCAAAGTTCTCAGTTCTGTGCCAATGATCAATGTGTCTATGCTTATCAATGTCATATTGTTTTTATTTTATACAGTGTTAAATTAGACTCGATATTTAATACCTCCCAAACACACCTTTTATTTGCACATCTTCCCTTCCAATTTTTATGCTTTAAATCTCGCATTCTTTTTCTCTCCTTCTCCTTTTCCTACTCATCTTATCTCCATTTTTCCTCTTATCTTACTGTACTAATTCACAATTTACGTATGATGCTTAAAAAAATGGATGAAGATTAGCTACCTTGTCTTTTTTTTGATACCAGTTAGTTAGCATACAATAGTTCACAATGAAGAATAGTATTAATTTTAGGTTTCTCCTAAATGATCTTTATCACACTGAGGAAGTTTTTTCCCATTAATTGAATGCTGAGCTTTTCTTCTTTAACTGTGAAGAGGCACTGAATTTTCTTCAGTAGTATCTCAACATTCATTTTTAAATGATTGCCTTCTCTTTTTTATTCTGTTAATATTATGGACTATATACAAATAAACTAATTGATTTTCAAAGAGTAAATCATCTTGTACTCCTTGGTTAAATCCTATTTGATCACGATTATCCTTTTGTAGTTTACTTGATTTAATTTTCTAATATCCGGTTTAAGATATTGAACTATGAATTTCTTTTTTCTACAGTGCCAAGAGCACAGTGTGGCAAAAATATTATGCTATGTTTCAGACAATTAGGAAGTATTCCTTCTTCTACTCTGTGAAATAGTTTGTGTAAAACCAGTGTTATTTCTTCTAGAAGTATTTGGTAAAATTTAACAATAATGCTTTCTGGGTTAGTCATTTTATTTGTTGAAAGATTTTAAATGACAGATTTCATTCTTTGAACAAATATTGGACTATTTAGTTTTTCTATTGTATTGACAACTAGCCAATCTGATCACACAGATCACAGCCTTGTCTAACTCAGTGAAATTAAGCCATACCGTGTGGGGCCACCCAAGATGGACAGGTCATGGTGGAAAGGTCTGACTGAATGTGGTCCACTGCAGAAGGGAATGGCAAACCACTTCAGTATTCTTGGCTCAAGAACCCCATGAACAGTATGAAAAGGCAAAAAGATAGGACATTGAAAGATGAATTCCCCAGGTCAGTATGTGCTCAATATGCTACTGGAGATCAGTGGAGAAATAACTCCAGAAAGAATGAAGGGATGGAGCCAAAGCAAAAACATCACCCAGTTGTGGGTGGGACTGGTGATAGAAGCAAGACTCGATGTTATAAACAGCAATATTGCATAGGAACCTGGATTGTTAGGTCCATGAACCAAGGCAAATTGGAAGTGGTAAACCGGAGATGGCAAGAGTGAACATTGACATTCTAGGAATCAGTGAACTAAGATGGACTGGAATGGGTGAATTTAACTCAGATGACCATTATATCTACTAGTGTGGGCAGGAATCCCTTAGAAGAAATGGAGTAGCTATCATGGTCAACAAAAGAGTCTAAAATGCAGTACTTGGATGCAATCTCAAAAATGACAGAATGATCTCTGTTCATTTTCAAGGCAAATCATTCAATATCACGATAATCCAAGCCTATTCCCCAACCAGTAACGCTGAAAAAGCTGAAGTTGAACAGTTCTATGAATACCTACAAGACCTTTTAGAACTAACACCCAAAAAAGATGTCCTTTTCATTATAGGGGACTAGAACACAAAAGTAGGAAGTCAAGAAACACCTGGAGTAACAGGCAAATTTTGCCTTGGAGTACAGAATGAAGCAGGGCAAAGGCTAACAGGATTCTGCCAAGAGAACACACTGGTCATAGAAAACACCCTCTTCCAACAACACAGGGGAAGATTCTACACATGGATGTCACCAGATGGTAAACACCTAAATCAGATTTGTTATATCCTTTGCATCCAAAGATAGAGATGCTCTATACAGTCAGCAAAAACAAGACTGGGAGTGGACTGTGGCTCAGATCATGAACTCCTTATTGCCAAATTCAGACATAAATAGAAGAAAGTAGGGAAAACCGCTAGACCATTCAGGTATGACCTAAATCAAATTCCTTATGACTATTACAGGGGAAGTGAGAAATAGATTTAAGGGACTAGATCTGATAGACAGAGTGCCTGATGAACTATGGACAGAGGTTCCTGACATTGTACAGGAGACAGGGATCAAGACCATCCCCATGGAAAGGAAATGCAAAAAGGCAAAATGGTTATCTGAGGAGGCCTTACAAATAGCTGTGAAAAGAAGAGAAGCGAAAAGCAAAGGAGAAAAGGAAAGATATACCCATTTGAATGCAGAGTTCCAAAGAATAGCAAGGAGAGACAAGAAAGTCTTTCTTAGCAATCAATGCAAAGAAATAGAGGAAAACAATAGAATGTGAAAGACTAGAGCTCTCTTCAAGAAAATTAGAGATAATAAGGGAACATTTCATGCAAAGATGGGCTCAATAAAGGACAGAAATGGTATGGACCTAACAGAAGCAGAAGATATTAAGAAGAGGTGGCAAGGATACACGGAAGAACTGTACAAAAAAGATCTTCATGACCCAGATAATCATGAAGGTATGGTCACTCACACTAACTTAGAGCCAGACATCCCGAAATATGAAGTCAGGTGGGCCTTAGGAAGCATCACTATGAACAAAGCTAGTGGAGGCGATGGGATTCCAGTTGAGTTATTTCAAATTCTAAAAGATGATGCTGTGAAAGTGCTGCACTCAATATGCCAGCAAATTTGGAAAGTTCAGCAGTGGCCACAGGACTGGAAAAGGCCAATTTTCATTCCAATCCCAAAGAAAGGCAATGCCAAAGAATGCTCAAACTACCGCACAATTGCACTCATCTCACACACTAGCAATATAATGCTCAAAATTCTCCAAGCCAGGCTTTAGCAATACGTGAACCATGAACTTCCAGATGTTCAAGCTGGTTTTAGAAAAGTCAGAGGAACCAGAGATCAAACTGCCAACATCCATTTGATCATCAAAAAAGCAAGAGAGTCCCAGAATAACATCTATTTCTGCTTTATTGACTATGCGAAAGCCTTTGACTGTGTGAGTCACAATAAACTGTGGAAAATCTTAAAGAGATGGGAATAACAGACCACCTGACCTGCCTCTTGAGAAACCTGTATGCAGGTCAGGAAACAACAGTTAGAACTGGATATGGCATAACAGACTAGTTCCAAATGGGGAAAGAAGTATGTCAAGGTTGTATATTTTCACCCTGCTTATTTAACTTATATGCAGAGTACATCATGAGAAACGCTGGGCTGGAAGAAGCACAAGCTGGAATCAAGATTGCCGGGAGATATATCAATAACCTCAGATATGCAGATGACACCACCCTTATGGCAGAAAGTGAAAAAGAACTAAAGAGCCTCTTGATGAAGTGAAAGAGGAGGGTGAAAAAGTTGGCTTAAAGTTCACCATTCAGAAAACTAAGATCATGGCATACAGTCCCATCACTGGATGGGGAAACAGTGGAAATAGTGGCTGACTTTATTATTTTGGGCTCCAAAAATCACTGCAGATGGTGATTGCAGTCTTGAAATTAGAAGACGCTTACTCCTTGGAAGGGAAGTTATGACCAACCTAGACAGCGTATTAAAAAGCATAGACATTATTTTGTCAGCAAAGGTCTATCTAGTCTAGGCTATGGTTTTTCTAGCAGTCATGTATGGATGTGAAAGTTGGACTATAAAGAAAGCTGAGAACCTAAGAATTGATGCTTTTGAACTGTAGTGTTGGAGAAGACTCTTGAGAGTCCCTTGGACAGCCAGGTATCCAACCAGTCCATCCTAAAGGAAATCAGTCCTGAATATTCATTGGAAGGACTGATGCTGAAGCTGAAACTCCAATACTTTGGCCACCTCATGTGAAGAGCTGACTCATTTGAAAAGACCTTGATGCAGGGAAAGATTGAGGGCAGGAGGAAAAGAGGACAACAGAAGATGATATGGTTGGATGGCATCACCTACTCGACGGACATGGGTTTTGATGGACTCCGGAGTTGGTGGTAGACTGGGAGGCCTGGCGTGCTGCAGTTCACAGGGTCATAAAGAATTGGACATGACTGAGCAACTGAACTGAATTTAAGGTCTTTTCACTGCTTTCTGAATCTATGATTAATGTTAATCTTCTAAGAATAATACTACTCAAATTTTATTCCTCCATTTGTTCCTTCTGTGAAACCTCATTCTCTCCATCAGTCTCTCTTTTTATTTCTGTGCTGCATATTTCCTGTCTTTAAAAATTATCATTAGTAAATACATTACAAGGAATTCATGAGTTCCAAATAAGGTGTAATTTCATATCAATCCATTTTAGATTCCTTCAGTACAAATAACTCAACCACTTACTCAAAGAATATTTATTCACACACTACAATGATGATTGCTTAAATGCTACTTTGTCTCTGTTAGAAAGTTATTTAACTCCTTCTTCTGATTATCAAATTGACTTCATTGACATCCTATATTTTATCCAATTTACTTATAAGTTTTATTCATCTTTTCCTTTTTAATATTTTGTTTAAATCTATGGGCATTAAAATTTTTGTTGTTGATTATAGGCTACATGGAGCACAGTCCACTCTGACAAATTAATCATCATATCATTAATAACTAGATTAATCTTAGCACAAAGTAGCTCTTAAATATATTTTGTTGATTATATATATGTACACATATAAATGGATATATATTTGTGTGTGTGTGTGTTAGTCATTCCATCGTGTTTGTCTCTTTGCGATCCCATGAACTGTGCCCTTCAGGTTCCTCTGTCAGTGGGGTTTTACAGGCAAGAATACTGAAATAGATAGCATTCCCTTCTCCAGGGGATCTTCCTGACCAGGGATCGAATCCAGGTCTCCCACTTTGCAGGCTGATTCTTTACCATCTGACCCACCAGTGAAGCCCCATATATTTATGTGTGTGTGTATAGCTTGTATATACATATATAGGCTAACCAGAAGTATTGTTTCTAAAAAGAGAACTTTGCTATTGTGTACTTAACACAAGTGGATAATTTTTTTTTTTTTTTTTTTTACTGTTTTTCAGTATGATCTGTTTTTACAGTCTGAGTCCTGGTCACCATTGTAAATTGGTGCTAAAGTTTCTAAAACAGGAGCTAAGTAACTATTGTACACAATGCTGGCTCTTACTGCCCAAATGAACTTGACTTTTTAATTCACATGTTCCCATGGAATTTTATAATCTTTCCTCAAAATGGATGTTTTTAGCTGTATTGATAGATAAATTCAGTAAGAATGCTAAAATACAGTGTGAGAAGTTCTCTATGATAAGAAATAAAAGCTACCATATAGTGCTTATGGTAATTGAAGAGTAATGTTTCAAAATAAAAAATATCAGGATGCAAACTAGGTTTCACAGTAATGTTTTCTTTGATACTAGGAATGAAGTGTGTATAATTTGAAAAGTCCATTTTTTCCTGTTTTTTTGTAACCTTTCCCCAAATGAGTCAAGGGTCCTCTAATTTTTTTGCCAAACAATTCAGTTATTGTAAAAGGAGTTATTTAATGAGTGCCAGAATAGTATTCAGTGACTAGTTCTGTCTAATTAAATCTCAAAGTTAATAATGTGAATATAACATATAATTAGATAAATGCTATTTCACTTACTTTAAGAATAACCTGAAAGCATCCTGCTATCTTTTTCACAATGTATCTATTAATATCTTATCTTCACTGCCTTATTTTTCTTACTTTGAGAAATGGGTAAAGCCTCAACAGATACAGCAGAGGCATTGGTCTGAAAGATTTTTAATTTCAAGCATGAGTAACCAGTGACTGGCAGCATGAATGTGTTCTGAACTCTCATTTATAAGCATGAATCAGAAACAGGTCATATTTATGGGAGAGGTTGCAGAAAGATAGGTATCATGAAGGTTACACATCCTGGTGACCCCATAGAAAGAGGAATAAATCTCTGCCTAGTGTAGTCATCTACAAACCATCCTTATAATTACTGTATCCCCAAAAAAGACAGTCTACATATCCTATTCACCCAGGTAAATTTTTCTTATAAAGAATATCAAAAAGAATACAATTGTCCAGGTGTGCCACAATATTGTTAAAACAAACACAAAGTTTGAAAGCATATTTTCAATTCTGTGGGGGGAAGTGCCAAAGAGAAACTAATGCAAAAAAACAGAAATAAAACTATTCAGAGCAGGGAGTTGTTGGCACATAATTCTGTAATTTATCTCCTTCCTTTGAACATGGGTTCTTATGTTAATAGTTTCCTTTTACTCTGGCAGAGTAGATTGAAAGATTAATTGTATTTTGTTTTGAAACATTTGGGTTGGGAAAAATGAAGACAACTATAGGGGTAAATGTAGTATCAAAGACACATGCCACTTAATTTAACTCTGCTCTCTCTGCCTTACTGTAGATGAATATGCAATAGAAAGTGACTATTACTTGCACGTAGTCCTCCCTAGTGGAGGACATTCTATAAAATGAATGTCTATAATTCTATAGAATTTACTGTCACAAGATCAATTAAGCACTTTTGTTGGCCGCCTAAGAAGACACAGAAATGATCCGAGTCCAAGAATGGTTCACAACAGTGGTGTTCTTCTTCATGGCATTTATATTAAGAGATTTAATGAACAAAATTGATCTTACAACATATATCAACACTAAGAAGATAAAATGCAGATGTTAACAAATCAGTCCTGGGTAGCCATCATCTGCCCAACCCATTCAGTTTTTCTGTAGATGATAATAAAGTCTTGTTTTTCACCTTAGGGTAGGGAAGACATTTGTGAGTGCTTGTTTCCTAAGTCTTCCAGCCCAACTAGGACTCTTCTTTCCATTCTTTTTTTCCCCTTGGAATTAGTGAAGAATCCGCTCCCTCCCCCCAACTTTAGCCTACTGAGCTCTTATCTCCTTCTCTATCCACTGCACTTGCCTCCCTCCCTTTAATGGTGTTAGGCAGTGACATTGTTTCACTTCCAGACTTCCTCTTCAATTTGACTTTGAAGCTACTATATTTGACCATTCACACTCCTTCCCTGTGTAGGCTTGTTACACACCAGGGCTCTGGTCCCTTCACTCATCTAAGATTTTGGCAGCTGCCCTCTGTCTCCAGGTCAGCCTTAGTTCTAAGTGGGTGCAGCATCCAACACCTCCATCCCTCAGACCTCATCTTCTGTAAGCATCTTTCTCACTTCCATCACCCACCTCTATGGATACTCAGGACTTGGTCAAAAATGAAATCTACTTGAAAGTTTGAACAGATTCAGACATCTCAACCTTTGATGTTAATTTCAAATCTCTTTTTGCCTCCTTTCAACATCAACTTGCATAAAAACAAAGCATATTCTAGTTATTTTAGGTTGAAATGGATACAGTGCAAAGATGGAAATTCTTGTAAAAGTGTTGGAAGTATTGGTAGAGGCAGCTCCAGATTGATCATCACTCAGATCATCACTAGATCACTAGATTACTTGATCATCACTAGATCACCAGAATTGGCAGTCTCATGGTTACTTAATGAATGGGCAAAACATCTTACACAGTGTGGTTTGTGTTGCTGCCATAATTCAAAAGGACCCAGGCAGGTCATACCACAACTCTACTCCGGTAAAAATTAATTAAAAAAAAAAAGGCCCAGGCACATTGTAAAGCAATTATACTCCAGTAAAAATTAATTTAAAAAGCAGCACAATCAATCAGTATTGCTTCTCATTCTTCATGGGAAGGAAACAACTTGTAAAAGACAACTTTTTTATTTAATTTTTAAAAAAATTAAATTTTACTGGGATATATTTGGTTTACAATGTTATGTTAGTTTCTACTGAACAGCAAAGTGAACCAGCTACGCATATACATATATGCTTTCTTTTTTGGTTTTCTTTCCCATTTAGGTCATCATAGAGTGTTGAGTAGAGTTCCCTGAGCTATGCAGTAGGTTCTCATTAGTGATCTGTTGTATACATGCTGCTGCTGCTGCTAAGTTCCTTCAGTCGTGTCCGACTCTATGTGACCCCATAGACGGCAGCCCACTAGGCTCCCCCGCCCCTGGGATTCTCAAGGCAAGAACACTGGAGGTTGTATACATAGTATCAATTATATATATATATATATATATGTCAGTCAATCTCCCAGTCAGCCCCACCATCTCTCCCTGCTTGGTGTTCTTGAATTTGTTCTCTTCCTCTGTGTCTCTATTTCTGTTTTGCAATTAAGATCATGTATACCATTTTTTTTAGAGTCCACATATATGTGTTAATAGATGATATTTGTTTTTCTCTTACTTCACTTACTAAGTGAAGTGACTTACTTCACTCATGACAGTCTAGGTTAATTCACATCTCTACAAATGACCCAGTATTGTTCCTTTTTATGGCTGAATAATATTACATGTCCTTCATTTTTAGAGTTATCCAGTCATACTCTAATCCCTCTATGCCCTAAAACATTGCTGAAGTCTCCTGGGGCCTATCTTCCATTCTCTGGCTCTTCCCAAGGCATCTGCTCTTTTCTACTCACCTATTCTATCAGCATGGTATCTTCAATATAGCAGACCAGTAGGGTGTCTTGTGAAGCTGGATGATCAATGTTCTCATAGACTTAGTTATGGCACAAGGCTGCAGGATTGGATCGATTCTGTTTTTGCAAAGCAGCAAAGCTACCTCTACTGGATGCAAGTTGATGGTTCTGATGTTCTCTGCTTTAGGATGTAGAAAGAGTATATCATCAATTCATCAATCATAAAGCAGGTGCCAGTGAATGTAAAATAATTTGCTCTGATAAAGAAATTAAATATAGAACAACAGCTATCATGGAAGTAATAGCTGAATGAAAGTAAGATTGTATGTTGTCATTTATCAAGATTCAAGTCTCTTCTCCATAGTCTGAAAGGAAAGTTAGATGGAGATGTGAAGGGTATCACTGCTGCACCATGATACAGACTTTTGAAGGAGTCACTCATTTCTTTGGCTCCCTCAGGAATTCCATGCTGCTCTTCCTTAGCTATACTGAGAAGAAAACAGCTTCAGAAGATTCCATGTGCATCTTCCCATCTTAATAATTCTTACTTCATAGGTCAAAGAGATTATGTCAGGATTCTGCAGTTGGTGGGGTTTTATATACATAAACTCTATAGTCATTCGTTTAGAAAAAAAAAACATAAAACAAAACAAATTCACAGAATCATTGAAACCATTGTGAGATAAGCTCTCATCAAAATTTAATGACTATCTGAGTCTCCCATAACTTGCTACTCTGACCAGTTTACATAGTAGTATTTTGTATGTCCAGGCACTGGAATTAGCTAAGATCTGTGGTCCAACATTTTCAGAAGCATTGATCCTTGTAGTTCCTGTTTCTCAGCATATATTCATAATATATTGCTTCTGAGTTCTGTAGAAGAAACACAGCATGCATTTGTGATGTACTAAAGGTCCTTCTCCAAGGGAGCTTGACTCTGAATTCACTCACGTCTTCTAATTAAATGACGTTTGTGTGTCTGAATAACTTGAATAAATTCTCTATTTTTCAGCCTTCAAGTTCTTTTGATTATTCATGGCAAGTTGGATATCCCTTAATGAGTTACCCATATAGCTCAAGCTTATTGTCCCTGTGATCAACCATCTACCATCAAAGACCACTGTGATTCACCTGTTCTGAATAGGAACTCCAACTCTGCTCCAGTTATGGGAACTAAGTCTGCTTTGTCTCTGGGGTTAAGTATAATAAGTAACGCTAAGTGATACCTGTCACCCTGGCAACTATCTCACCACTAAACTCTAGGAGCCTTTTCAGTGGCCATATCTTATGATGGCAATAACTTTCAGAGCACACCCATCCCAGTGCTTTTTAAAAAGATCCCGTTCTGAAGCTGAAGCTCAAATACTTAGGCCACCTGATGTGAAGAACTGACTCATTAGAAAAGATCCTGATGCTGGGAAAGATTAAAGGCAGGAGGAGAAGGGGACAACAAAGGATGAGATGGTTAGATGGCATCACCAACTTGATGGACATGAGTTTGAGCAAGTTCCAGGAGTTGGTGATGGACAGGGAAGCCTGGCGTGCTGCAGTCCTTGGAGTCTCAAAGAGCTGGACATGACTGAGCGACTGAACTAAACTGAACTGAACTGTTCTGAGGGAGGTGGGAGAGAGATTCAACATTGAGAGGACATATGTATACAAATGGCTGATTTATGCTGACTTCTATTTGGCAGAAACCAACACACACACACACGCAAAATAAACTTTCTAAAATGTGGGGAAAACACCCTGTTCTGTCATTCATCAGTGTATTTTCCAAGAGTACAGAGCTGGCTACATCCCAATTCTTAAGTATTTCGAGATCTTTGATGATTGACTAACAAATGTATAGCATACCAGCCTCATTCTGCACATGTCCCTGGTGGTTGTAGCTTTTAGTTAACCAACTCAGCAAGCAATTGGAACCACTCCTAACTCCCTGAGCTCTAACACACTAAATCCGGAATCTCAGTAAGTGCACCCAAATCAATAAATTTAACCAGTTCTAAAATTTCATTTCACACGCCATGGTCTAGTACTCTCAGAATCCATTCCATGTATAAATATTTATGCACATATAAATTAGGAGCATCTAGCAGTGCCTTGGGGTGTAAAACTTCTCCTGGAATTTGTTGTAACTGACTTGCTGACTGCTTTCTGAGATCTAATCTTAATTATAAGGTCAAGTGGGGAGTGTTGGATGGTAGAGATAGAGTCCAATGAGAACAGGCATACCCCTCATGACTCTGGCCAGGAGAAGTTTTTGCAAGCACAGGAGCAGTAGAGTTTTGTCGCTCAGCACACTTGGAGGTTTCTAAATCCTCCCAACCCATTCAAATGCTTGAAGCTTCACACCTTCTCAGTCAAGGCCCTAACATTAACATATGTCAGTCTGCAAAGAAGTGAATTGTATGTTCTTTCTGGTTTAGTATCCCACAGGTTCATCCTTTGCATCTATTTTTTAGTCATACAACCCTCACTCATGAAGCTATAGAAGATAAGACACTGTTTTACTTGCCAGGTTTATTCACAGTAAATGTTTACCTCAGCAAAAACAGACAAATAATTGAAATCACCCAGGATTTGAGATGGGCAGATCCCCAATGTAATGCACACAGTAACAGATAAACTTCACTGTAGCATTACTGGGAATAAGCCTGGAAGACACCACTTACCTAAGTAATCCAGCTTAACATTACAAACGATGAGGTGTGGCAACATTGACTGTCCCTGATGGCATGCACTTGGAAGAAAACAATTTTCTTTCAGTGGATATTCTTGTTCCAAATGAACAATATCAACCCAATTGTGAGACGGTATCAGACAAACTAAAATTGAGGGACATTCTGTAAAACCACTCCCCAGTATTCTTCACAAGTGCCAAGGATATGAAAGCCAAGAAAAGACTGAGGGCCTCTCACAGACTGGAGCTTGTGGATAGCTGAATGCATTGCGGGATCTTGCACTGGATCCTAGGCCAGGGAAAAGAAAGACATTAGAGGGGAAAATTCTTGAAATTTAAAAGAAAGTTTGATAGTATGGTATCAAGGGGCTTCCCAGGTGGCACTTGTGGCCCCAGCCTCTCAGTGCAGGAGCCATAAGAGACGCAGGTTGGATCCCTGAGTTGGGAAGATCCCCTGGAGGAAGCCATGGCAACCCACTCTAGTGTTCTTGCCTGGAGGATCCCATGGACAGAGGAGCCTGGCCGGCTACAGTCCATAGGGTCGCAAAAAAGTTGGACACTGCTGAAGTGATTTAGCACGGCACAGCACAGTATGGTGTCAGTGTTAATTTTCTGGTTTCAAACACTATACTACTGTCAGAAGATAATAGCATTAGGGGAAGGTGGATCACAAGTGTACAGGTAACTCTCTAATATTTATGTAAATCAGCAAGTCTAAAATCAGAATGAATTTATTTCTGGATTTATTTACTTTATTTCTGGATTTCCTAAGGAAATGTTTTTATTCTACAACGTGTATGCAAGTTTGTACAATCCAACAGGTTGTTCTTTCTTGCTGCTGTGAAATGAGAAAAATGCAGGCAAACAGAAGAGGCAGCAGCGTGGACCTCTAGGCATCTGCCATCTCTCCTCTGTGCCGTTGTTCTTTCCCATCAGCTCTGTTCCTTCGAATGGGGATTGGGTTTCATAAGGACTTGCTGTCTTAATAAGAGGATGTATTCACAGAATTCTCCTCTAGGAATTCATGACCTTCTGGGAAAGCTGATCAAATGGCTCTAAGAACTGTCATTTGTCTGCTATGATCATGGTGACTTTACAACTTGCAAACGGCTTACATTTCAAGTCCAAATTCCTGCCTAACTTTTTTTTTTTTTACTCTTGAAACAGAGAGGAAAAGTCAAACATTTCAAATACAAGAGGGGTATTTTACCTTCTTAAATTTCTGCAAAAGTTTAAGCAGAATCTTGCCCTGTAAAAAGCCCAGTGGCTATTAGATTCAAAAGGCAATATATTTTGTAATCCTCTTTCTTTTCTGGGGTTTTGATTTCTTATTGCTTACTAGGGCTAAATTGTTTGCCCTTGACAATTTTTAGTACTACAGTATTGAGGATTATGTTATAAAACTTAATCCATTCTGATTACGTCAACAGTCGAAACAAGCTTCACAGCTCTTACTTTTCAAATCATATTTCTCAATATATTGCATATATATTAAAAACACTGAATGATTTGTCTTAACCTCAAATTATTTAGATATGCTGCTGGTCAATATGAATGCAGATATTGAGCCATTGACTCAATTTTGACTTCTCAGCTTCCTAATAAAATTGTTTCTTAAAATTTTAAAATATTTTCTTCCTATTTTTCCTTTAAAAACAATGCAACAGTTCATTAGTTGCATTTTCTGTCTCCCACATACTGAAATGACAGCATTACCAAACATTCTGCTGCTACAAAATAAAGGGTTTTTTTTCATCATTTAATAACAATTTCCTCCTCATACTTTCAGCCCTTGCATAAGTCTCCAAAACCCTTGAAACTTCTGCCTGCTACCTGGTTTCAAAGTCAATTGCATGTGTTTTATAGTTTTCTCACTGGAGGACCCATTGCTAGTTACCCAACTGAAGAAGATCAAATCACTCAGTCCTAAAGGAAATCAATACTGAATATTCGCTGGAAGGACTGATGCTGATGCTGAAGCTCCAGTACTTTGGCTAACTAATGCGAGGATTCAACTCAATGAAAAAGACCCTCATGCTGGGAAATATTGAGGGCATGGGGAGAAGGGGACGACAGAGGATGAGATGGTTGGATGGCATCACCGACTCAGTGGACGTGAATTTGAGCAAACTCTGGGAGATAATGGAGGATAGAGGAGCATGGTATGCTGCAGTTCATGGGGTTGCAAAAAGTTGGACATGACTTAGCAACTGAACAACAACAAACTCCATTTCATGTACTGCTGCATGGCAAACTCTCCCAAAAGTTGGTGGCTTACAAAAACAATAATTTCATAATTTTGTAGGTCAGAGTTTGGGGCAGTTATTCTGGGCCTTTTTCATATGATTTCGACAGTAGTCACAGTGGGATGGTGCTGGTGGGTGGACCAGCAGAGAAAGTAATCAGCCACCACAGAAGAGAGCCGCCATCCTGGCTTTGAGCTGGCATTGTCTGTAGTAAGCCGTAGATTAAGACTCATGCAGTGAGGGCTGAAGGCCTGTATGAAATCGAGGGAGATCTCAGCATTTGTTCTTGTCCTATAAAATGGCATCAGTGAAGACAGTTTATTCCATGCATACTCACCAGTAAAAATAATTTTCCTGTTATGAAAGCATTCAAGATTCAGTAGCAAGCTAATTCAAAGGGAAAATAATACACCAGGAGATTAAAAAATGAGCCCGGAAAAAACTAGATGTGGAAATGAAATAATCATAGATAAGTATTCCTAGAAGTTTTCACATCCAAATTGTGCTAAACCCACTCCAGAATTTGCATTTAATAAAGAATGTGTGTCTGCGAGCTTACAAATTCAAATAGAAGAGCCAACCTACAACTTGCCAAATATTTTGTCAAAGTGAAAACACATGGAAACTTGGCAATTTATATTTTGCCTGTGATGTTACTCTACACCTGAATACTTTTAAATATATAAGCGTCATCCTAAATATCAGTATATATAGAAATATTGAAATATTTAATGTTTTTTGTCCAAGAAGCAAAATACCTAGTGATTGACTACATTTTCTTTCTGATTTTTGTGGGTTGCATATGTGTTATAATATTTAGGTAATATTGCCTTAATAGTAACTTGTGGATTTTTTTTAAGGAATTATTTCATTTGATACAGAAGAAGCAAACACTTCATCTGTTACTCTTAAGAACTATCCTAAATAAGGCTGTAATTGTAATCATTTCTAAAAGAAGCTAATTCCTACAGCTTTAAAGTGCAATTAATAGCCTCCACACAGCTTCTTGGCCAATCTCCAAATCATCAAACAGCTAGTGGAGAATTATCTGGATTGCTCAGAAGGAAAACATTGTTCTAAATACAATTTAATTTTGTCTTGAACATTTAATATATGTCTCACTAAAATTTCTCCAAAGTGAAATTTTTTCTTTTAATAATCAACATCTACCATTTCAAAGTAAATAATATACAATATAAGCCCTCATGAATTAAAGATTCTCCAAAGTCATAGGAGGTTTTTCAGAAAAACCACTGAAAATTTATATATTCATTAAACTATAAAGTGTTATATTTTAAGTTTCAGTGTTAAGAACAATTTAAAATTACTTAAACTATTTATTGGAATAATTTGTTTGCATGACCAATTTTTTCTACTGAGGACAAGTGTGAAAACACAAAATTCCTTTGTCAATAAGATATATTTATTTTTATGTATCAAAACATGTTTTTTCCCAAATCCAAGCTGTGTTCAAATTTCATTAAAATTATGAAGGGAAACGTGAACATTACTGCAAAATAATAAATGTAAAAAATTGTGCTGATATATAACTAAAAATCTAAATATACTTAAATTTCAGTTCAGTTCAGTTCAGTTACTCAGTCATGTCTGACTCTTTGCAACCCCATGAATCGCAGCATGCCAGGCCTCCCCGTCCATCACAAACTCCCAGAGTTTACTCAGACTCATGCCCATCGAGTCGGTGATGCCATCCAGCCATCTCATCCTCTGTCGTCCTCTTCTCCTCCTGCCCCCAATCCCTCCCCGCTTCAGGGTCTTTTCCAATGAGTCAACTCTTCGCATGAAGTGGCCAAAGTATTGGAGTTTCAGCTACAACATCAGTCCTTCCAATGAACACCCAGGACTGATCTCCTTCAGGATGGACTGGTTGGATCTCCTTGCAGTCCAACAGACTCTCAAGAGTCTTCTCCAACACCATAGTTCAAAAGCATCAATTTTTCGGCACTCAGCTTTCTTCACAGTCCAACTTTCACATCCATACATGACCACTGGAAAAACCATAACCTTGACCAGATGGACCTTTGTTGGCAAAGTAATGTCTCTGCTTTTTAATATGCTATCTAGATTGGTCATACCTTTCCTTCCAAGGAGTAAGTGTCTTTTAATTTCATGGCTGCAGTCACCATCTGCAGTGATTTTGGAACCCAAAAAAATAAAGTCTGACACAGTTCCTACTGTTTCCCCATCATTTTCCCATGAAGTGATGGGACTGTATGCCATTATCTTAGTTTTCTGAATGTTAAGCTTTAGGCCAACTTTTCCACTCTCCTCTTTCACTTTCATCAAGAGACTCTTCAGTTCTTCTTTGCTTTCTGCAATAAGGGTGGTGTAATCTGCATATCTAAGGTTATTGATATTTCTCCCAGCAATCTTGATTCCAGCTTGTGCTTCTTCCAGCCCAGCATTTCTGATGATGTACTCTGCATATAAGTTAAACAAGCAGGGTGAAAATATACAGCCTTGACATACTCCTTTTCCTATTTGGAATCAGTCTGTTATTCCATGTCCAGTTCTAACTGTTGCTTCCTGACCTGCATACAGGTTTCTCAAGAGGCAGGTCAGGGGGTCTGGTATTCCCATCCCCTTCAGAATTTTCCACTGTTTATTGTGATCCACACAATCGAAGACTTTGGTCTTCGAAGTAGCCTATTGACTACTATTGTTAGTCAATAGAGCAGATAGATGTTTTCCTGGAACTCTCTTGCTTTTTTGATGATCCAGTGGATGTTGGCAATTTGATCTCTGGTTCCTCTGCCTCTTCTAAAACCAGCTTGAACATCCGGAAGTTCTCGGTTCACGTATTTCTGAAGCCTGGCTTGGAGAATTTTGAGCATTACTTTACTAGTGTGTGAGATGAGTGCAATTGTGGTACTTTGAGCATTCTTGGCATTGCCTTTCTTTGGGATTGGAATGAAAACTGACCTTTTCCAGTCCTGTGGCCACTGCTGAGTTTTCCAAATTTGCTGGCATATTGAGTGCAGCACTTTCAAAGCATAATCTTTCAGGATTTGAAATAGCTCAACTGGAATTCCATCACATCCTCTAGCTTTGTTCATAGTGATGCTTTCTAAGGCCCACTTGACTTCACATTCCAGGATGTTTGGTTCTAGGTGAGTGATCACACCATTGTGATTATCTGGGTCGTAAAGATCTTTTTTGTACAGTTCTTCTGTGTATTCTTGCCACCTCTTCTTAATATCTTCTGCTTCTGTTAGGTCCATACCATTTCTGGTACTTAAAGTAGGAATACCTTAATGTAAAGAAAGGATTTGCATAATTTATTTACTTTGGTAGCGTTTAATGCTATATAGGTTCAGTATAAATCTTCCTTCCTTTGTTAGTCTGTTTTATAACATTAGTCCCCAATTTCAGGTAGTGGTAAAATAAGACCTGATTGTTGGGAAGTGACTAGGTAATGCTCTGACAACATCAGACTCTGCTATCAGGAAAAATACTTGAAATGCAAGGTGAGGCTGTTAGTCATTTCCAAGATTAAATATATCCCTGAAGACTTGTATGCAAGGCAGATTATAATCAGTACTTATTTTCAATTATAAATTTTATTTAAGGCATCTAGTTTCAAGCCTGAAAGTTAGTAATCATTCAGTTTACATAGTTACTGTTTTCATCTTTTATGTTGATTGTGGAGATATATATATACACACATATATGTATATATCTATATATATATATATAGATGTATATCTATATACATATATATGGCATTCATTTCCAAAAACATTTATATCTTTAAAATTATCTCACCTTGTAAATATCTCAATGAGATTCTTCAGTTTTATGTAAATTAAACAGATGATTTCTATGTATTTTTAAACACACTTTAAAACACCCATATAATAAACCATGGGAATATTATGCCAAGTGAAAGAAACCAGATGCAAAAGATTATATATTGTATAATTCCATTAGTATGAAGTCTTCAGAGTAGGCAGAGCTGTAGACACAGAAAACAGGTTAGTGGTCACTTGGAGGGAGGGAAGATGACAAGTGACCCCTTAGTGAACACTAAGTTTTCTGGAACTAGATAGAGTGATGGTTACACTATATTGTGAAAGTACTACGTGTCATTGATGTAAAATTTAATTAATTAAATTTATTTAATTAAATTTATTTAATTAATTAAATTTAAATTTCAAGAAAAAGACACATAAAATATATTACAGCTTACATTAGATGTTCAAGGAAACATGGAAGATCTTCCAAAAATTATTATTCTATGGTTCTGTTACCCATCTTTTAGACTAAGTGTCCCTCAGCTATCCTTGGAAAAGTATTCTTCCTGTTAGAGGGTCCTTAGAATTTCTTGTTTGATTTGAGGAGCTCTAAAGTGACAATAGGATGTTCTGAAGACCAAATGATAGTTCGTTTTCCAGGAGAAATTGATCTTTTTGTTTGTTTGCTTTTTGACTGCATCATGAGTCTTGCATGAACTTTGTTCCCCAACCAGAGATGGAACCCAGGCCCCCTGCAGTGGAAGCATGAAGTCCTAACCATTGGACCACCAGGGAAGACCCAACTCTGATTTTTTTGTAATCCAAGTCATATTTCCAGTAGTAAAACAATTACTTAATGGAAGACGTGAAGATAAATTATAATAAGTCACTGCCAACATGTCATTCAATATACAAACTGAAAATTAAGAAGAGATATATGTAAAGGGTTAGGTTAATTTTAACGTGCCAATTTTGTGATTAACATTAAGTAGAAATACAAAAAACAAATGAGCACATTCTATGTTGGTATAAATTTTGATAGAAATTTTGGGTCATGAATGGAAATGGTAGTAACAACATTTCTATGTCCGTGTGACTTCAACCAGCAGAAACATATAAACTTCCTCTTCCTACTTGGTATAGTATAAAGTAGAGTGAACAAACATTTTAGGGACTGATTTTGGCAGAAATATAAGGCAGGAGATGATGCCATTTTCTGCCATCTGTAAATTTGTTGGTATGACTTGGTGTGAAAGAGAGAAAGCATTCTGCTTGACTGTCTGGCACAGTTTGTGGGAAGGTTGAGCGTTGGGCATACAGTTTACAGATACCAGCGGGTAGAATAAAAAGGCAGGAGAACCCTGGGGACAGAGAGCATTGATGGATAAACAGAGCCTTGTGGAGATTGAAGGCAAAGATTCCTTTGTGACGTTACAACCAAAGAACAACATTAATTACTGGTTTTCATTGAAAGGAAGCAACTATTGGAAGTACTAACTTTGTGCAGTCTTTTTTTAAAAAAATTAATTATTTTGGAGTATAAGTTGCTTTACAATGTTGTGTTGTTTTCTGCTGTACAGCAAAGTGAATCAGCTACATGTATACATATATTCCCCTCCCATAAGATCATGGCATCTGGTCCCATCACTTCATGGGAAATAGATGGGGAAACAGTGGAAACAGTGTCAGACTTTATTTTTTTGGGCTCCAAAATCACAGATGGTGACTGCAGCCATGATATTAAAAGACGCTTACTCCTTGGAAGGAAAGGTATGACCAATCTAGATAGCATATTAAAAAGCAGAGACATTACTTTGCCAACAAAGGTCCATCTAGTCAAGGCTACGGTTTTTCCAGCGGTCATGTATGGATGTGAAAGTTGGACTGTGAAGAAAGTTGAGCGCTGAAAAATTGATGCTTTTGAACTATGGTGTTGAAGAAGACTCTTGAGAGTCCCTTGGAGTGCAGGAAGATCCAACCAGTCCATCCTAAAGGAGATCAGTACTGGGTGTTCATTGGAAGGACTGATGCTGCAGCTGTAGCTCCAATACTTTGGCCACCTCATGCGAAGAGTTGACTCATTGGAAAAGACCCTGAAGCGGGGAGGGGTTGGGGGCAGGAGGAGAAGGGGATGACAGAGGATGAGATGGCTGGATGGCATCACTGACTCGATGGACATGAGTTTGGGAGTTGGTGATGGACAGGGAGGCCTGGCATGCTGTGATTCATGGGATCGCAAAGAGTCGGACACAACTGAGCGACTGAACTGCACTGAACTTTTGGATTTCCTTCCCATTCAGGATACCACAGAGCACTGAGTAGAGTGCCCTGTGCTATAAAGTAAGTTCTCATTAGTTATCTATTTTATATATAGTATCAACTATATATATTTGTCCATCCCAATCTCACAATTCCTCTCATTCCCCCTTTTCTCCTTTGGTATCCACATATTTGTTCTGCATATCTGTGTCTCTATTTCTGCTTTGCAAAGAATATCAATCCCTTAACTTTATGTTTCCAGGTTTGTATATAGTTAGGTTTTCTTAAAAATTATAATTTTAAGTAGTTCTTCCCTTTTTTAGAGTATAACTAAACATATGGATAATGAAGAAGTCAAGGGGAGATTAGAAATAACCTTTCTGAGCCTCAAAAGAATTCTTATGAAACTGCTTTCTTCCCTATTGGTGTAGCAAGTGAGAATGGAAAAACATTTTCCCAATGAGCCATTATTTCAGAATCAGTGGCCCCAAATGACCATCCCCCTTGTGGTGAGGTTCCTAGAGCAGATGGTACAAGCAACAAGGGCTTATGTTAGGAGCAATTATTCCACTATTGCCTATTGTGTTCCAACTTTGTGAAGCATGGTAACCTATGTTGGCAGTACTGATTTAGAAAATCTTATAACACTAAACCAGAGAAACATTTGTTAGGGAGTTTGCACTTTATCCTTGTTTATTTTAGAAAGAAAAGCTATTTTCTGATTATTTGAAATTAGGGCCTCTGATTAGGACTTTTATAAACAGAAAGCATTCTAAATTATTTCTTTCACTTGTCTATAAATCCAGTGATTTTTTTGCCTTACATGTCCTACCTTCTTGAATGACTAACAAAAAACCCCGAAAAAACAAAAAAACTTGTTCTAGAACTGTCTTCAAAAAGTGAGGATGAGAATGTATGGGATTTTAAGAGATACACACACACACACACACACACACCCACACACCCACACCCACACACATCTGTCTCTTAATGCTGCTGTAATAAACTGCCACATACTTAGTGGCTTAAAACAACAAAGATGTATTTTCTTATGATTCTGGAGGTCAGAAGTCCAAAATGGATTTTACTGGGCTGAAATCAAGGCTTCTGAAGGGCTTTGATTTGGAGGCTCTAGGAGTGAATTTACTCCCTTGCCTTCTATAACTTCTGGAGGCTGCCTACATTCTTTGGCTCACGGTCCCATTCCCTCATCGTAAACCAACCCATTCCCACACTAGGTCACTCTGACACTGTCTGCCTCTTTTTCACTTCTATGGATCCTTGTGATTACATTGAGCCCACCTTGGATAACTCATCTCTAGATTCTTAGTCACATGTGCAAAATCTCTTTTGCCAAATAAAGTTAACACCTTCACAGGTCCTGAGGATTGAAATTCAAATGTCTTTGGGCCACCACTCTACCTACAAAATAATATAAGATGTGCATAGAAAGATGTTAATAAAAAATGTTATAAATCATAAAATATATCGCATTAAGTATATAAAGCATTTCCCTTGTGGCTCAGCTGGTAAAGAATCAGCCTGCAATGAGGAAGACCTGGGTTCAATCCCTGAGTAGTTAAACACCTTCCAACAACACAAGAGAAGACTCTACACATGGACATCACCAGATGGTCGATTGATTATATTCTTTGCAGTCAAAGATGGTGAAGCTTTATACAGTCAGCAAAAACAAGACTGGAAGCTGACTGTGGCTCAGATCATGAACTCCTCATTGCAAAATTCAGACTTAAAGAAAGCAGGGAAAACCACTAGACCATTCAGGTATGACCCAAGTCAAACCCCTTATGATGATAGTGGAAGTGACAAATAGTTTCAAGGAATTTGATCTGATAGACAGAGTGCCTGAAGAACTATGGACAGAGGTTCGTGACATTGTACAGGAGGCAGTGATCAAGAACATCCCCAAGAAAAAGAAATGCAAAAAGGCAAAATGGTTGTCTGAGGATGTCTTACAAATAGTTGAGAAAAGAAGAGAAGCTAAAGGCAAAGGAGAAAAGGTAAGCTATATCCATCTGAATGCAGAGTTCTGAAGAGTAGCAAGGAGAGATAAGAAAGCCTTCCTCAGTGATTAACACAAAGAAATAGAGGTAAAAAATAGAAGAGGAAAGACTAGAGATCTCTTCAAGAAAATTAGAGATACCAAGGGAAAATTTCATGCAAGGATGGGCACAATAAAGGACAGAAATGGTATGGGCCTAATAGAAGCAGAAGATATTAAGAAGAGATGGCAAGAATACACAGAAAAACTATACAATAAAGATCTTCATGACCCAGACAACCATGATGGTGTGATCACTCACCTACAGCCAGACATCATAGACTGTGAAGTCAAGTGGGCCTTAGGAAGCATCACTATGAACAAAACTAGCAAAGGTGATGGAATTCCAGTCGAGCTATTTCAAATTCTGAAAGATGATGCTGTGAAAGTGCTGCACTCAATATGCCAGCAAAATTGGAAAACAGCAGTGGTCACAGGACTGGAAAAGCTCAGTTTTCATTCCAATCCCAAAGAAAGGAAATGCCAAAGAATGTCCAAACTACTGCACAATTGCACTCATCTGACACACTAGCAATGTAATGCTCAAAATTCTCCAAGCCAGGCTTCAACAGTATGTGAACTGAGAAATTCCAGATGTTCAAACTGGATTTAGAAAAGGCAGAGGAACCAGAGATCAAATGGCAAACATCGACTGGACCATAGAAAAAGCATGAGAATTCTAGAAAAACATCTACTTCTGTTTTATTGACTATGGCAAAGCCTTTGTTTGTGTGCATCACAATAAACTGTGCAAAATTCTTAAAGAGATGGGAATACAGCCCACCTTACCTGTCTCTTGAGAAACCTGTAGTAGGTCAACAAGCAGCAGTTAGAACTGGACATGGAACAACAGATTGGTTCCAAATTGCTAAAGAATTATGTCAAGGCTGAATATTATCACCCTACTTATTTAACTTATATGCAGAGTACATCATGCAAAATGCTGGGCTGGATGAAGCACAGGTTGGAATCAAGATTGCTGGGAGAAATATCAATAACCTGAGATACACAGATGACACCACCCTTATGGCAGAAAGTGAAGAAGAACCAAAGAGCCTCTTGATGAGTGTGAAAGGGGAGAGTGAAAATGATGGCTTAAAATTCAAGATTCAAAAAATGAAAATATGGCATCCAGTTCCATCACTTCATGGCAAATAGATGGGGAAACAATGAAAAAAGTGACAGACTTTGTTTTCTTGGGCTCCAAAATCACTGCAGATGGTGACTGCAGCCATGAAATTAAAAAATGCTTGCTCCTTGGAAGAAAAGCTATGGATGAACCTAGACAACATATTAAAAGCAGAGACATTACTTTGCTGACAAAAGTCCATTTAGTCAAAGTTATGGTTTTCCCAGTAGTCATGTGTGAATGTGAGAGCTTGACTATAAAGAATGCTGAGTGCCAAAGAATTGATGCTTTTGAAATGTGGTGTTGGAGATCACTCTTTAAAATCCCTTGGACTGCAAGGAGATCAAACCAGTCAATCCTAACGGATATCAGTCTTGAATATTCATTGGAAGGACTGATGCTGAAGCTTAAACTCTAATACTTTGGCCACCTCATGTGAACTAACTCATTAGAAAAGACCCTAATGCTGGGAAATTTGATGGCAGGAGGAGAAGTGGATGACAGAGGATGAGATGGTTGGATGGCATCACCAACTTGATGGACATGAGTTTGAGCAAGCTCCCGGAGTTGCTGATGGAAAGGCAAGCCTGGCATGCTGCAGTCCATGGGGTAGCAAAGAATTGGACATAACTGAGCAATTGAACGGAACTGAAAATATGTAAATGGAAACACACTACAATGTGTAGGGTATTACCCTGAATTAACATGGTAGTTCCAATGGGCATTTCCGGTGATTAATTTCATAGTCATATATTAATATTTTGGGAAGTAGTTACATAAATCATGTATGTGACAGTGTATAACTTAATAGCACACTGTTCTATCACCACCAAATTTCAAAACTGAAACATTACCAATATGAAACATACCTATATAACCCTTCCCTAATCCCATTCTCCTAAGGTCTCCCTAGGTTACCACTGTCAACCATTTTGTGTTTATAATTGTTTTGCCCTCAAAATTTTATTAGAGAGATGGAAAGAGATACAGATAAATAGATAGATTGGTAGGTATGTAGGTTGGTAGATGAGAGAGAGACACATAGCTTGGTTTTTAATTTTACAAACGTGGTGCTATAACATTTTTTGTTTATTTATTTTTACTAAATTTAACATTTCTAAGATTTAGCCTCATTGCAAATAGTAGTATTAATTCATAATCACTGTTATATTGTATCTGATTTTTTTTGACATATTATGATGTATTATACATTTTTCTGCCAATGAATACTTGGATTGGTTCCAGTTTTTGTTTTGTTTTTCACTATCACTAACAGTGCTGCTATAAATATTTTGTTAATATCACCTAGTGTGCAAGTGGAAGGATTTCTTAAGATTTATACTTAGAACTAAAATTTTGGTATCTTGAATTTCACAGATCAAATTTACAATACAGTTTTTGCAATTAAAAAATTACTGTGTCAGTTTTCCCCACTTTTTCTACTTTCAGCTGCAGTATATAAGCTATCATTTGGCTCTATGTTTTTGCCAAAATCTGTGTCATCAAACATCTTATTTTTAACAACCGAGTAGGTTAAAATGGTATCTCAATTTCCAGTTTTTTAAGGAATCTCCACACTGTTTTCCATAGTGGCTGTACTAGTTTGCATTCCCACCAACAGTGTAAGATGGATCCCTTTTCTCCACACCCTCTCCAGCATTTATTGCTTGTAGACTTTTGGATAGCAGCCATCCTGACTGGCGTGTAATGGTACCTCATTGAGGTTTTGATTTGCATTTCTCTGATAATGAGTGATGTTGAGCATCTTTTCATGTGTTTGTTAGCCATCTGTATGTCTTCTTTGGAGAAATGTCTGTTTAGATCTTTGACCCAGTTTTTGATTGGGTCATTTATTTGTCTGGAATTGAGCTGCCGGAGTTGCTTGTATATTTTTGAGATTAATCATTTGTCTGTTTCTTCATTTGCTATTATTTTCTCCCACTCTGAAGGCTGTCTCTTCACCTTGCTTATAGTTTGCTTTGTTGTGCAAAAGCTTTTAAGTTTAATTAGGTCCTATTTGTTTATTTTTGCTTTTATTTCCAATATTCTGGGAGGGAGGTTATAGAGGATCTTGCTGTGATTTATGTCGGAGAGTGTTTTGCCTATGTTCTCCTCTAGGAGTTTTATAGTTTCTAGTGTTACATTTAGATCTTTAATCCATTTTTAGTTTATTTTTGTGTATGGTGTTAGAAAGTGTTCTAGTTTCATTCTTTTACAAGTGGTTGACCAGTTTTCCCAGCACCACTTGTTAAAGAGGTTGTCTTTTTTTCCATTGTATATTCTTGCCTTCTTTGTCAAAGATAAGGTGTCCGTAGGTATGTGGATTTATCTCTGGGCTTTCTATTCTGTTCCATTGATCTATATTTCTGTCTTTGTGCCAGTACCATACCGTCTTGATGACTGTGGCTTTGTAGTAGAGCCTGAATTCAGGCAGGTTGATTCCTCCAGTTCCATTCTTCTTTCTCAAGATTGCTTTGGCTATTCAAGGTTTTTTGTATTTCTATACAAATTGTGAAATTATTTGTTCTAGTTTTGTGAAGATTACCGTTGGTAGCTTGATAGGGATTGCATTGAATTTATAGATTGCTTTGGGTAGTATACTCATTTTCACAATATTGTTTCTTCCAATCCATGAACATGGTATATTTCACCATCTATTTGTGCCCTCTTTGATATCTTTCATCAGTGTTTTATAGTTTTCTATGTATAGGTCTTTTGTTTCTTTAGGTAGATATACTCTTAAGTATTTTATTCTTTTTGTTGCAGTGGTGAATGATATTGTTTCCTTAATTTCTCTTTCTGTTTTCTCATTGTTAGTGTATTGGAATAGGCATACACACCCAGGAAACCAGATCTGAAAGAGACATGTGTACCCCAATGTTCATGGCAGCACTGTTTATAATAGCCAGGACATGGAAGCAACCTAGATGCCCATCAACAGACGAATGGATAAGGAAGCTGTGGTACATATACACTATGGAATATTACTTAGCCATTAAAAAAATTCATTTGAATCAGTTCTAATGAGATAGATGAAACTGGAGCCCATTATACAGAGTGAAGTAAGCCAGAAAGATAAAGACCAATACAATATACTAATGCATATATATGAAATTTAAAAAGATGGTAATGATAACCCTATATGCAAAACAGAAAAAGAGACACAGATGTACAGAACAGACTTTTGGACTCTGTGGGAGAAGGTGAGGGTGGGAAGTTCTGAGAGAATAGCACTGAAACAAATATACTATCAAGGGTGAAACAGATCACCAGCCTAGGTGGGATGCATGAGACAAGTGCTCAGGGCTGGTGCACTGGGAAGACCCAGAAGGATGGGATGGAGAGGGAAGGGGGGGGGGGATCGGGATGGGGAACACATGTAAATCCATGGCGATTCATGTCAATGTATGGCAAAAACCACTACAATATTGTAAAGTAATTAACCTCCAACTAATAAAAATAAATGGGAAAAAAATGGTATCTCAATATCTTAATTAGCACGTCTTTATTTACAATTGAGTTTGAACATTTTTTCACACATTTATTGGACATTCGTGATCTCTGTCCAGTGAAGCATTTCTTCTTTTTACTGTAGTCTACTCAATTGTTTGTCTTTTTCTCATACATTGGTGTGAGACTTTTTTATTCTGGCAATGGCCAATCATAAGTTCTACCACTGTGGCAAATATCTTTTTCCATTGTGGTCTGTTTTTTCATTATCCTTAAATAGCCTGTTGGTGAATAGAATTTCTTAATTTTGACATCATAGAATTTATTAAAAAATCTACCTCACATCAAGGCCATACAATATTCTTCTATATTTTCTTCTATTTTTTCAGTTTTACTATTCTGCTTGAACTTTTAATCTACCCAAACTTGATTTCTTGGGTGGTATCATGTAGACATAGAATGTGACCATTTTGCCATAGGCAGAATCATTTATTAAGCACCCAGCTCTCACCTGAAAACTTCTTTTATTTATTTATTTATTTTTTGTCAAATAAGGACTGTTTTCAGGCTCTTCCTTTAGTCCTACTAGTCAGTTTGTCTTTGCACCAATATCATAATCTCTTATAGCATTTTAGTCATTTTAAGCATCTATTACATGAAGTCTCTCTATATTTGTTCTTTATTTATAAGCATGTCTTAGCTATTCCTGGATCTTATAATCTATAATCATACAATTTATAAGATTTTCTTGTCAATTTCCTCAAAAAACTTGGTGGACTTTGATAAAAGTTGCACTGGATGTAACAATTAATTTAGAAAGAATTGCTCACTTCATAATATTTAATCTTTTTTGTTTAATCATGGCATCTCTCTCCATTTAAATATTTACATTGTAAAGAAATTGTGAAATGTTCTTCATGAAAGAGTTTAACATATTTTAGAGGTATCTCTACATATGATTTTAGTCTTAGTATATGATAATATCTTTTCAATTTTTCAATTCATTTGAACCCCATAAATTCAAAGACTAGTCAAATTTATATCCACTTGGACCAGTTCGCATTCATCATTTCTTTTTGCATTTCAGAACAGAATTCTGTGGGTTTTGTACTGTCTTTTTAAAGTAAATTAATTAGAAGTCCATTTTGTAAATGTTCAAGATTAAACTGTATATTTTTCTTTACTGACTCACCTTCAATTTTGAGATTATATTACTGAGTACACTATTCAAAGTTAACTATAATTTCCTCTTAGTACTTTGAGTAACTTGACCCATTGTATTGTGAGTTTCATTATTAATGTTGAGAAGTCTGCTGCCAGTCTAAGTATTTTCCAGTGTAGGTGATAAGTGCTTACTGCACACATGCCAGACAATTAATCTAGCTAAAATTCTATAGACTTAAGTGATTTTCAATATTCACACAGTTGTGCAAACATCATCACAGAGATTTTTGGATATTTATTTTTCCCTAAAATTCATGTCACTCCCTGCTTCCCCTCAACTAAGAAACTATTTACTGTCTATTTTAATGTGGGATATTTCTTTAGCTGTAGATTCAATTCAAATTCTATTTTCAACTGATTCTTATATGCTTTTACATATTCACTATATATTTAATATCAACAATTGTATGTTTTCATTCATTTATTATTCTACCTGATTATTTTAAAAATATATCTGGTATTATAGCTTCCTATTATCAACATTATCTTTTATTTCTTAAAATGCATTTTCTATGTTTATTTTCTATTCTTGATATAGTATTCCAATTGAAGTCCTTGCATATTCATGTCTGTTTTCGTCTTTAGTAAAATATTGTCATAATAAAATAGCTATCTCTTCCCTGTGTTTCCATAGCTTGCCATGCACTTCAACTTGGCACTTTTAATGGAAAAAATTATGTTTACAGTTTGTCTTTTATAATAGAGTGAACAATTTGAGAGCAGACATTATCTTTCAATGTTGTATCATCAGCATTAACTGCATTCCAGGCTAGCAACACATGATAAATAAATGTTTATTGGACAACACTAAATAACTTTGATCTTTTAATACTTTTAACTTGAATAAATTCTGTTGAGTTTTTGGCTAAAATAATATATCCTATGTCAACTTTTCAACATCAGTTCAGTTCAGTCGCTCCATCGTGTCTGACTCTTTGTGACCCCATGGACTGCAGTATGCCAGGCTTCCCTGTCCATTACCAACTCCTGGCGCTTGCTCAAACTCATGTCCACTGAGTCAGTGATACCATCCAACCATCTCATCCTCTGTCGTCCCCTTCTCCTCCTGCCTCAGTCTTTCCCAGCATCAGGATCTTTTCCAATGAGTCATCTGTACCCAACAAGTGGTCAAAGTATTGGAGCTTCAGCTTCACCCTCAGTGCTTCCAACGAATAATCAGCACTGATTTCCTTTAGGATGGACTGGTTGAATCTCCTTGCAGTCCAGGGGACTCTCAAAAGTGTTCTCCAACACCACAGTTCAAAAGCATCAATTCTTCGGTACTCAGCTTTCATTACGGTCTAACTCTCACTTCCATACATGGATACTGGAAAAACCATAGCTTTGACTAGATGGAAATTTGTCAGCAAAGTAATGTCTCTATTTTTTAATATGCTGTCTAGGTTCATCATAGCTTTTCTTCTAAGGAGCAAGTGTCTTTTAATTCCATGGCTGCAGTCACCATCTACAGTGATTTTGGAGCCCAAGAAATTAAAGTCTGTCACTGTTTCCATTGTTTTCCCATCAATTTGCCATAAAATGATGGGACCAATTGCCATGATCTTAGTTTTTTGAATGTTGAGTTTTAAGTTAGCTTTTTCATTCTCCTCTTTCACTTCAAGAGGCTCTTTAGTGCCTCTTCACTTTCTGCCATAAGGATGGTGTCATCTGTGTATCTAAGATTATATTTCTCCCGGCAATTTTGATTCCAGCTTGTGCTTCATCCAGCCCGGCATTTCTCATGATGTACTCTGAATATAAGTTAAATAAGCAGGGTGATATTGTTCAGCCTTGATGTAATTCTTTACCAATTTGGAACCAGTTCATTGTTCCATGTCCAGTTCTGACTGCTGCTTCTTGATCTGCATACAGATATCTCAGGAAGCAGAAAAGGTGTTCTGGTATTGCCATAACTTTAAGAATTTTACACAGTTTGTTGTGATGCACACAATCAAAGGCTTTGGCATAGTCAATAGAGCAGAAATAGATGTTTTTCTGGAACTGTCTTGCTTTTTCTGTGATCCAGTGGATGTTGGCCATTTAGGCTCTGGTTCCTCTGCCTTTTCTAAATCCAGCTTGAACATCTGGAACTTCTCAGTTCACTTACTGTTGAAGCCTGGCTTGGAGAATTTTGAACATTACTTTGCTAGTGTGTGAGCTGAGTGCAATTGTGCAATGCTTGAGCATTCTTTAGCATTGCCTTTCTTTGGAA